>NC_060138.1:1144031845-1144334875 GCF_021461385.2 Schistocerca piceifrons
CTTTTTAAGTTATCATGATTCCGCTGGCTATTATTAATTTCTACATGAACTGTGAAATTTCTGCCATTATGGTTTCACAAAGTCCGCTATCTTTGGCACTCCCGGCATACAAATCTCCTTCAACAAAATGGTGCAAGGCATTCGAAATTCTGTGAAAGATAGGTACAAGCTGTAGGGAAAGACGGGTAGTATAAAACATCCGCAAGAACAAGAACGAGAAAATTTTCGGCGAATGGTCTGGTCTACCCATTCCCACGACTTACGTTCCATCGAGCACATGTGGGGTACCTTGAGGAGAGACGCACGGCAGCAGATCCGCATGCACCAATAACCATCCAGCAGTTTTCGACCGCGCTACTGGAGGAATGGAACGTCCTACCACAAGAACTCTTAACCAACCTTGTGGCTATTATGGGAGCACGTCGAAGAGCTTGTATCTCCGTCGTTGGCGATCGCGCACCGTAATAAGAACCATGTCCCGTCTTATGTTATGTACAGGGTACTATCATAAGTCGCAGAGACTTCAGAGCAATTATTGTCTTTGAATGAAATGGTCGTTTCTGTTCATCTCACTACGTATTTCTTTCCGTCTCCTTTCCTACTAAATTGTGGCAGTCATTTTTATTTATAGCCCAATTTTCATCGAGCAAATTGTATCGAACTGATGGACGTGTAAGGGCGTGGAGACAACTTATGAATCCATTTACCCTGCATATCAGCAGGGGACTGTTCAAGCTGGTGGAGGCTCTATAATGGTGTGAGGCGTGAGCAGTTGGAGTGATATGGCACCCTAATACATGTAGACACTACTTTGACAGTGACAGTGACACATAACGTGTAACTTACTTTCGTCCTTAAGGAGACAGTCCAGTTTGAATATTTGAAGAAATCGAGTTTTCTTTTTATTTTGCTACAAATGTTCTCCGGGATGTCTACTTGACTATGGTGTTCATCCCAGATTCGCCAGTAACTGCTTTGTCGAAATACAAGTCGATTCGTGAAAAAATGTCTCTGAAAACCATGAACAGTGGGAAAAAGTAGTTGGAACGTGTTTTCAACGGCGGCCTAGCAGACACTATGGAAGTTCCGAACGTGCTATAACGTGAGATCGATCCAGCTTGTTACAACTTCTGCGCAAAAGCGGACGAAAAGCGTATGGAGCAAGCAGATCAGCGTGTGATAGAAGCTGCCAAAGAGGCCCGCGGGACCGCTATGGCCACGAAAGAGGAGGAGCAGGACTTCCTGTTGGATCTGGAAGGACTGCTGTATGGTCAAAGGATCGGTGACTAGAGGTAAATTTAACGAAACGACACTGAAGACCCAAAGAAACTGGCACACTTGCCCATATCGTGTAGGGCCTCAGCGAACACGCAGAAGCGCCGCAACACGAACGTGGCATGGACTCGATTAATGTCTCAAATAGTGCTGGAAGGAACCGACACCAACAATCCTTCAGGGCTGTCCACAAATCCTTAAGAGTACGAGGGGGTGGAGATCTCTTCTGAACAGCACGTTGCAAGACATCCCAGATATGCTCAATAATGTTCATGTCTGGGGAGTTTGGTGACCAGCGCATGTGTTTAAACTCAGGAGAGTGTTCCTGGAGCGGCTCTGTAGCAATTCTCGATGTGTGTAGTGTCGCATTGTCCTGCTGGAATTTCCCAAGTCCGTCAGACTGCACAATAGACATGAATGGATGCAGGTGATCAGACAGGATGCTTACGTACGCGTCACCTGTCAGAGTAGTGTCTACATGTATTAGGGTGCCATATCATTCCAACTGCTCACACCTCACACCATTATAGAGCTTCCACCAGCTTGAACAGTCCCCTGCTGATACGCAGGGTAAATGAATTCATAAGTTGTCTCCCCACCCTTACACGTCCATCAGTTCGATACAATTTGAAACGAGGCTCGTCCGACGAGGCAACGTGTTTCCAGTCATCAATTGTCCAATGTCGGTGTTGACGGGCCCAGGCAAGGCGTAAAGTTTTGTGTCGTGCAATCATCAAGGGTACACGAATGTGAATCAGGCTCTGAAAGCCCATATCGACGGTGCTTCGTTGAATGGTTCGTACGGTGACACTTGTTGATGGTCCAGCATTGAAATTTGCAGCAATTTGCGGAAGGGTTGCACTCCTGTCACGTTGATCGATTATCTTCAGTCGTCGCTGGTCCCGTTCTTGCAGGATCTTCTTCCGGCCGTAGCGATGTCAGAGATTTGATGTTTTATCGGATTCCTGATATTCACGGTACACTCGTGAAATGGTCGTACGGGAAAAACCCCTCTTCATCGCTACCTCGGAGATGCTGTGTCTGATCAGTCGTCCACCGACTGTAACACCACATTCCAACTCCCTTAAACCTTTATAATCTGTAATTGTAGTAGCAGTAAACGATGTAACAAGTGCTCCAGACACTTGTTGTCTTATGTGGGCGTTTCTGACAGCAGCGCTGTACTCTGATTGTTTACATATCACTGTATTTGAACACCCATGCCTGCGACAGTGTCTTTGGCTCTTCAGTGTATAAAAAATGCAACCTTTTTACACGAAACTGTATTTATCAAACTGACTGGAAACACGACTAGAGAACAGTACAAACGATTTTGACTGGAATTTGTTGCTGGCGTTCTAAATTGAATTCTCTATCAGCGTGCATGGTTTCCTTTACATTTCGTGTGCGAAGAAAATGACATTTGTTTCAACATGTCATCATTTTCTTAGAAATCAATATTTTTCTACTGTCCTAGGTACGCTAATAGAAAATGTATCGAAAATGACTTGTGCAAAACTACTTTGTTACGGGTTCAAAAGGAGTGCTTCGAGAATTTGCGCCAATGACCAGTGTTCCGGTTGAGTTGAGCCCTTCCACCTGGTGCAGTGGTTACTGGGAGCATCCCGTGTGGACACAGACAGCATTGCTTAAAGACAAATGTGTAAGGAATAAAACTATATCATCAGATTTAGGACTACTTTTTGTTTTACTTAAATAATCACAGAAATAGCGTATTTTTCATGCTTTAAAAGAAGGCGATCACTTTAATTTTTGCACAGCAGTGTACATGTTTATTTTCTATGTTTATAAACTACATAATTATGCCATACGTTTGCAATGCGTCAATTTTGTGCTGAGAATATATCGTAACTGACAACCGTATGGCATTCGTAGTATGTTTTATGAGGACTACCATTAGAGATAAATAGCCATTAAAGACTAGAGATTAACGGTGTAAATACAGATAACCAGTTAACGAGTAAATAGCTGCTGACGATTCCTTCCTCTGGAATGTGCTGACCAACACGCACCTTTCTTGAAGTCTATCAAATCAGTGGTTACTGTGGTTCAGTGTCTTCACATCTTGGTATTTACAGGCGGATGCCCGTTTCTTGAAAATATTTTGGTAATTGCAGACGAATGCAAGTTTTCTTCAAAATGTCTTGCGACATGAACATAAGGTTTTCGGCTGTTCTGCAAGATCAATGATACTTCTCCGCAGAGGAATTACCATTTGATATGATTTGCCCGATGGAGTTTGGCCTGCTGTCTCTTTCGCGTAACGGGAACAGTCGAGCAGTAGATGACGTACCAGTATATATTGCGTGTATACGATGATCTTCGTAATACGGAGAGGTTAAAATTCTCATTCTATGGCGATGTTCAGGGCAATTACCAGTGTTCAGTTCACATTATTATTGTTGATGTTATGTGACGTCAAGCAAATTTGAACACTAATCTGATTTTTTAAAAGTAATCAACGGTTGAATTCTTGAATAGCGCCCTCTCGTCATCTGTGAGGTTTCCCAAAATCGGCGCCATTCATGGAAAACTTATTTATTCTAGTTCCAAAGTGTGAAAAAGGGAGACATATTAAGAAAAATATGTCTTCGGTAATTGAGCTCTTTGTTCATTTGTCGACTGTATGATTTCGGAATGTCCTTTGACCTAAACAAGTAGAACTCTTTTCTCCTGAAGGACAGATTAATCAGTTCCTTTACCCGAAAGAGGTAATAGTTCATCTTCAATTTCCAGAACTTATGATCTAGTTTTTCCAGGGCGTTCCGCGAATGTGTTGTGATCAGAATGCCGATGGTATTATGCAGTACGTTTCTGATTGCCTTTCTTATTATTAGAACGTTGGCCGTAAAGGTACTCGCTCCGAGAGAAAGCTTCTACATGGTGTTGTTTCCGTGGTGCGACAATGTTGTAGACATCATTTAAACAAAGGCGATTTTTGTTGCGTCGGAATTTTCTCAAAAAATTTCAATCACCAACTTTCTCCTACGAATGCGCAAATAGTTTGTTGACGCCGACCTACATAGGGAGGCACCATCACCATGATCAAATAAGTGAATTCAGAGCCCGCACTGAAAGATGTAAGTATTCGTTTCTTCCGCGCGCTGTACGAATTTGGACTAATAGAGAATTATTGTAAAAGTGGTGCGATGAACCCTCTGCCAGGCACTTAAATGGGATTTGCTGAGTATCCAGGTAGATGTAGAAGAAGACAATAGAGAAGAAACGGATAGCTCTCTGGCAGGATACAGATGCCGGTTGTGGCACATAACGTTTGGATCTCACAAGACCACACATGCACAAGATTTATACAATACGCAGAGCTTTGCCGGAAATTAAAGTGACAGAAGGGGAGCTCCAAATGGTCAGGTGTTTAGAAAAAATAGCAGTCCTGGCGCGGCTTCAGCCCTAATAACGTATCTTACAAACGGCAGTTGGCGCAGCGGAAAGTGTACAGAATGGTAACACCACGGTAGTGGGGTCAAGTCTGTATGAGGGAACTTCTTTATTTTCAATTTTTACTTTACTTCCAGAGCGAAATTTTCATTCTGCTGCGGAGTGTGCGGCGATATGTAACTTCCTGGAAGATTAAAGCAGTGGGTCGGAGCGGGCTCTACCAACTGAGCTACCCAAGCACGACTCACGAGCTGTTCTCACAACTTTAATTCTGCTAGTTCGAATCTCGGTCCGGCACACAGTTTTAATCTGCCAGGAAGTTTTACGTTACTTGCAATGCAAATAAACAGAAATAACGCTCAGTATATTGTACACTCCTGGAAATGGAAAAAAGAACACATTGACACCGGTGTGTCAGACCCACCATACTTGCTCCGGACACTGCGAGAGGGCTGTACAAGCAATGATCACACGCACGGCACAGCGGACACACCAGGAAACGCGGTGTTGGCCGTCGAATGGCGCTAGCTGCGCAGCATTTGTGCACCGCCGCCGTCAGTGTCAGCCAGTTTACCGTGGCATACGGAGCTCCATCGCAGTCTTTAACACTGGTAGCAAGCCGCGACAGCGTGGACGTGAACCGTATGTGCAGTTGACGGACTTTGAGCGAGGGCGTATAGTTGGCATGCGGGAGGCCGGGTGGACGTACCGCCGAATTGCTCAACACGTGGGGCGTGAGGTCTCCACAGTACATCGATGTTGTCGCCAGTGGTCGGCGGAAGGTGCACGTGCCCGTCGACCTGGGACCGGACCGCAGCGACGCACGGATGCACGCCAAGACCGTAGGATCCTACGCAGTGCCGTAGGGGACCGCACCGCCACTTCCCAGCAAATTAGGGACACTGTTGCTCCTGGGGTATCGGCGAGGACCATTCGCAACCGTCTCCATGAAGCTGGGCTACGGTCCCGCTCACCGTTAGGCCGTCTTCCGCTCACGCCCCAACATCGTGCAGCCCGCCTCCAGTGGTGTCGCGACAGGCGTGAATGGAGGGACGAATGGAGACGTGTCGTCTACAGCGATGAGAGTCGCTTCTGCCTTGGTGCCAATGATGGTCGTATGCGTGTTTGGCGCAGTGCAGGTGAGCGCCACAATCAGGACTGCATACGACCGAGGCACACAGGGCCAACACCCGGCATCATGGTGTGGGGAGCGATCTCCTACACTGGCCGTACACCACTGGTGATCGTCGAGGGGACACTGAATGGTGCACGGTACATCCAAACCGTCATCGAACCCATCGTTCTACCATTCCTAGACCGGCAAGGGAACGTGCTGTTCCAACAGGACAATGCACGTCCGCATGTATCCCGTGCCACCCAACGTGCTCTAGAAGGTGTAAGTCAACTACCCTGGCCAGCAAGATCTCCGGATCTCTCCCCCCATTGAGCATGTTTGGGACTGGATGAAGCGTCGTCTCACGCGGTCTGCACGTCCAGCACAAACGCTGGTCCAACTGAGGCGCCAGGTGGAAATGGCATGGCAAGCCGTTCCACAGGACTACATCCAGCATCTCTACGATCGTCTCCATGGGAGAATAGCAGCCTGCATTGCTGCGAAAGGTGGATATACACTGTACTAGTGCCGACATTGTGCATGCTCTGTTGCCTGTGTCTATGTGCCTGTGGTTCTGTCAGTGTGATCATGTGATGAATCTGACCCCAGGAATGTGTCAATAAAGTTTCCCCTTCCTGGGACAATGAATTCACGGTGTTCTTATTTCAATTTCCAGGAGTGTACATGCTGGGGTAATATTCGTCGTAAAACAGGGGAAGCAGTAATTTTTCGGCATCTTGCACACATTATAAACGCCGGACCCGAAGTTAGTCCATACTAGTAACCTGGCTGCATAGATGAGAAAAGACTAGTATATAACTCTGACATGTTAGCTGCTGCGCCGTCGAGAATTCCGACCAAGGTTGTCTAGTGGTTAGCATACTAGGCTCGAGAAGACGGGGATTCAACTACCCGTTCGAACGCACAGACTTAGTTTCCCCTTGATTTTCCTAAATCACCTAACGCCAAGGGCGGAATGTTTCCCCTGAAATGGCATAGCCTGTTTCCTTACCCGGCCTTCCCCAATCCGACCACATGATCCGCCCCTAAATCCTTCGTAATCGACAGTACGTTCAAGCCAAAGCTTTCTTCCTTTTCAAACAGCAGCAGGAAAACGTGGTACGAAGCCTCAAGGTTAAGGGCTAATATTTTCCACCATGAAGCTATAGCCGTGATGACACTCGTTTCGCAAATCTGACATCTCATTACGCGTGTTTAGGAACGGAGAAGTACAGAAAGCTGTGCGCGCCCCAGAAAATAACGGAGCATTTGCGGTCTGAGCACATTAAAGGTTACGAGTGTAGCTTGCGTGATGACCACAGCTGTTTAACACTTTGAGACCCCCGTACTTTCTGAATAATGAATTACCGGTGACATCGATTCTATTGCAAGACAGAGACTTCTAGTGGTACACTGAGGTACTTCCACCATTCTTACGAGTAGTGGTCAATGACCTAGCTATGTCTTTGGACACACAGCGTCACGGACTTGGATCATATGAAGTATGTGTAACGTTTTTAACTTTCTTTTACTACGTTGTTAAAACAGCTCATTACACTGTATTATTTCCATGTTCACTGATGTACCACTTTTCATTTTGTCATTTTATGTAACTTAATATCATAGTAGGAAAAGGAACAAGAGATGCTGTTGGCCTGCCAAGAACTATAGGGGAAAGATACAGGGTGTTTCAAAAATTGCCGGTATATTTGAAACGGCAATAAAAACTAAACGAGCAGCGATAGAAATACACCGTTTGTTGCAATATGCTTGGGACAACAGTACATTTTCAGGCAGACAAACTTTCGAAATTACAGTAGTTACAATTTTCAACAACAGATGGCGCTGCGGTCTGGGAAACTCTATAGTACGATATTTTCCACATATCCACCATGCGTAGCAATAATATGGCGTAGTCTCTGAATGAAATTACCCGAAACCTTTGACTACGTGTCTGGCGGAATGGCTTCACATGCAGATGAGATGTACTGCTTCAGCTGTTCAATTGTTTCTGGATTCTGGCTGTACACCTGGTCTTTCAAGTGTCCCCACAGAAAGAAGTCACAGGGGTTCATGTCTGGCGAATAGGGAGGCCAATCCACGCCGCCTCCTGTGTGTTTCGGATAGCCCAAAGCAATCACACGATCATAGAAATATTCATTCAGGAAATTAAAGACGTCGGCCGTGCGATGTGGCCAGGCACCATCTTGCATCAACCACGAGGTGTTCGCAGTGTCGTCTAAGGCAGTTTGTACCGCCACAAATTCACGAAGAATGTCCAGATAGCGTGATGCAGTAATCGTTTCGGATCTGAAAAATGGGCCAATGATTCCTTTGGAAGAAATGGCGGCCCAGACCAGTACTTTTTGAGGATGCAGGGACGATGGGACTGCAACATGGGGCTTTTCGGTTCCCCATATGCGCCAGTTCTGTTTATTGACGAAGCCGTCCAGGTAAAAATAAGCTTCGCCAGTAAACCAAATGCTGCCCACATGCATATCGCCGTCATCAATCCTGTGCACTATATCGTTAGCGAATGTCTCTCGTGCAGCAATGGTAGCGGCGCTGAGGGGTTGCCGCGTTTGAATTTTGTATGGATAGAGGTGTAAACTCTGGCGCATGAGACGATACGTGGACGTTGGCGTCATTTGGACCGCAGCTGCAACACGGCGAATGGAAGCCCGAGGCCGCTGTTGGATCACCTGCTGCACTAGCTGCGCGTTGCCCTCTGTGGTTGCCATACGCGGTCGCCCTACCTTTCCAGCACGTTCATCTGTCACGTTCCCAGTCCGTTGAAATTTTTCAAACAGATCCTTTATTGTATCGCTTTTCGGTCCTTTGGTTACATTAAACCTCCGTTGAAAACTTCTTCTTGTTGCAACAATGCTGTGTTCTAGGCGGTGGAATTCCAACACCAGAAAAATCCTCTGTTCTAAGGAATAAACCATGTTGTCTACAGCACACTTGCACGTTGTGAACAGCACACGCTTACAGCAGAAAGACGACGTACAGAATGGCGCACCCACAGACTGCGTTGTCTTCTATATCTTTCACATCACTTGCAGCGCCATCTGTTGTTGAAAATTGTAACTACTGTAATTTCGAAAGTTTGTCTGCCTGAAAATGTACTGTTGTCCCAAGCATGTTGCAACAAACGGTGTATTTCTATGGCTGCTCGTTGAGTTTTTATATCCGTTTCAAATATACCGGTTATTTTTGAAACACCCTGTATATGGAAAAGGGTAGAGAAATCTTTGCTGTCTTTATAGATTTAGAAAAGGCTTTTGACAGAGTTCAGTGCAACAAGCTGATGAATGTTTTGAAGAGGAAAGGAGTAGATTGGAAAGAGAGACGACTGATACAGAATCTATATTTACACCAGAAAGCAAGGATAAGGATTGGAAATGAAATGTCAGGAGGAAGCAGCATTGGACGAGGTGTTAGACAAGGTTGTTGCCTTTCCCCACTGTTGTTTAAAGTATATCTTGAAGAGATTATTGCGAAAAGCTTAGATGAGAAAAGAGGAATATGTATTGGTGGAAAGAGAATAGAATGTATAAGATTTGCTGATGACATGGTATTAGTGGCAGAAAGTGAGCGGACAGTGAATAACATGCTCAAAGATTTGAATGAAGTTTGTGTGGAATATGGGATGCAAATAAACACAGCACAAACAAAGAGTATGGTCATCAGTACAAGACGCAGACTGTCCAATATTAAAATAGGACAATCTATCATTAGCCAAGTAAGAGAATTTAAATATCTCGGAAGCACAATAACTGAAGACTTGAGATGTCACCAGGAGGTGGAAACTCGAATTGCCATAGCGAAGGAGGCATTCAACAGAAAGAGAAGACTCTTATGTGGCAAATTAGATAAAGAACTAAGGAAAAGGCTTGGCAAATGTTTTGTCTGGAGTGTGGCACTATATGGGGCGGAAACATGGACGCTGAGACGAGAGGATGAAAAAAGGTTAGAAGCATTTGAGATGGAGGAGAATGGAGAGAATAAGCTGGATGGAGAGAGTGAGTAATGAAAGAGTATCGGAAAGGGTTGGTGAGAGAAGATGTCTGCTGAAGGTTGTAAGAGAAAGGAAAAAGAACTGGTTGGGACATTCATTGAGAAGGGAGTGCTTGCTAGTAGATGCTTTGGAAGGATTGGTTTGTGGGAGAAGACTGAGAGGAAGAAGGAGATACAAGATGATAGACGACATAAAGGGAAGAGGAAATTATGCAGATCTGAAGAGGATGGCAGAAGACTGGACAGCCTGGAAAACTACCATGTGAAAACCTGCCTTTAGGCAGAACACTGATGATGAATATGATAGTAGATATGACACGGCGCCTCCGCATTTACCCTGCATTCATGTAGTGGCAATTTTGTCTTCCTATCCCGTTTTTATGGAAACTTGCTTATTAGTCTGTCATTTCATGTTTCTCACATAACTAGTAGCTGTCTTATCCTTATACCGCTTTTGCGCATGGGCAGGTAGGAATGGCTTTTGCTTGCACTTTTGTTCAGTGTTAGCTGGTTATTATTGGGTTGATGCGTGAGTTCGTAGCGTTTTTCGATGAGTTACTGAACAGAACAGACACACATAACAGAGACTTTAGTCATCTGTATATTCTACTTCACTATTTACAACAGTCTGCCAACGCTGAGGTAACTTTTCGATTACGCGACTGTAGAAATCACGTAGTTCTGAGGCGAAGAACTCGACGAGCCATATTTGGAGCGCATTTTCACCAAGAAAAGAAACTCCTTGAAGGTTGTTCGATAGAGAGCGGAAAAGGTGCAAATCTGAGGGCGCAAGATCAGGTGAATGAGGTGGATGCATAATGACTTCCGTGCCCAACTCTTTGTATAGTGTTTTTTTGTCAGTCTAGCAGAATGCGGGCGGACCTTATGTAGGAGTAGTATAACTTTACACGGTCTTCCTCATCGTTGTTCTTGGTTTGCGTCTGCAAGACTTCTCAGTTGATGACAGGAATTGTCAGCAGTGATGGTTACATCCCGGGAAAAAATTCGTAGTACGCCACACCGTCGCTGTTTCGCCAGACGTATAACATTATATTTTGTGGACGTATACAGATCTTTGTACGGGGAGTTGTTGCTTTGTTTGGGATCAGCCATTCCTTTCTTTCCCTTATGTTAGCATAAAGACACCATTTCTTGTCACTAGTGACGATACTGGATAGGAATGTTCACAAGCCAGTTGATGCATGCAGAGATGCACATATTTTTGTGGTTTTGGCTTAGAACATGCGGTACCCATACACCCAATTTTTGAACCTTACCTCCTGCATGAAAAAATCGCACGAATGTGGAATGCTCAAAATTCATCGCATCTGCCAGTTCTCGAGCACATCGACGTGGATAATTATGGATTAATGCGTTTCAACGATCTTCATCCAACCCCGAAACTCTTCCTGAATGCGGTGAGTCACTAATGTCAAAACGATCCTCCGTAAAACGAGAAACCCATTTCCTTGCCGTGCTCTGTTCAGTGGCATTATCCCCACAAATAGCGCAAATGTTTTTGGCTGCCTCCGCTTCTGTCACTCCTCTACTGACCTCACACAGAAGAACGTGTCGGCGATGTTCCGATTTCTCCACTTGGCACTCCATTTTCTGGCGCCCACAGCTCCACTCACTATCTCCAAATGACAAAATGACAGTTGTAAACTCAAATAGCAACAGACAACTACAAATAAAAAATGACAATCTATAAATAAAGCCATGAGTTTTGCTATTGGGGGAGCAAAATAACTGATGATGTTCGAAGTAGAGAGGATATAAAATGTAGACTGGCAATGGCAAGGAAAGCGTTTCTGAAGAAGAGAAATTTGTTAACATCGAGTATAGATTTAAGTGTCAGGAAGTCGTTTCTGAAACTATTTATATGGAGTGTAGCCATGTATGGAAGTGAAACATGGACAATGACTAGTTTGGACAAGAAGAGAATAGAAGCCTTTGAAATGTGGTGCTACAGAAGAATGCTGAAGATTAGATGGGTAGATCACATAACTAATGAGGAGGTATTGAGTAGGATTGGGGAGAAGAGAAGTTTCTGGCACAACTTTACTAGAAGAAGGGATCGGTTGGTAGGACATGTTCTGGGGCATCAAGGGATCACCAATTTAGTATCGGAGGGCAGCGTGGAGGGTAAAAATCGTAGAGGGAGACCAAGAGATGAATACACTAAACAGATTCAGACGGATGTAGGTTGCAGTAGGTACTGGGAGATGAAGAAGCTTGCACAGGATAGAGTAGCATGGAGAGCTGCATCAAACCAGTCTCTGGACTGAAGACCACAACAACAACAACAACAACAAATAAAGCCATAGCAGACAGAGTAACAACATGAAAAAGAAAAACGCTTCGAACTTATGCACCAGCTTGATACTATCTAAAAACAAAGATTCGTGTTGTATTTTTGTATACCAATTCGTTTCTTGTATTTATGTTTTAGATAGACATAATTTCGAAACACGACATATCTACCTTGTGATCAATTAAGTCATTCTTCGCCTACTGTATGACTTTTTATGTGACCTAGCTAGTTTAGCTATGCATACGAGTATTTAGTAAAATGGTCGCTAGCTTCCTGCGAGACTCTATGTCATACGTTTATCATTCTACGAGTTTAATGCACTGTAGCCGTTCCTTAGAGCGTTCAAAGCATCACTCGGGGCCGAGGTTGTGCTATGTGCGCGTAGGAAATTGTGATATGCGGTCTTTTTTATAATGGTCCTATTGAGGAGACCACTGACAGTAAAAGTAAGTACAGGGTATCTAAGCTATTGTAACATAAATTTGAGCTTTTAATTTTACTTTTCTTAATCTAAATGTATGGCAGAAAGGAATTACTGGCGCATGATGTAACACAAAATTTATTAAATTTTAGGCCCATTTTGCTTGTTGTTTAGGACTATAATTTGTTTTAGACGTTATGAGTTTATGGGTGTTTCGAAGAGGTCGGATTTTTTTTTAGGAAAAATGCGAATTTGCTTTCAAAAACGCATATTACATGAAATGAGATGTGGTTGAATACTGTATGTCCCAGTGGATCCAAAGTGAAAGCACCTCATTAAAACAATTGATTCTTTACTTTTTGACAGTTTATTCAGGTATTCTTTGCTTACCATGATAATGAAGATCAATTATCTGGAAAATTTTAAAATTATATTTTCTCATGTTGTTGGGACTCAAAGGGTTAAACGCCTACTGTAATAGTTCGCTAATCTCATACAAAGCCCCAAATCGAGATTTTTATTCCGCGGGCCATCAGGTATAAAAGACCGTAAGAAAGTGAAAAGGAAGAGTTTAACCCCCCGTCAAGATGTGGGACACTGCAGACACAACAAACTCTCGGATTGATTGTGTCCCTACGAAAATAGCCAAATCGTCGATTTCATGAAGTTATTTAAAAAATCCAAGGGAAACGTAAAGAAAAGGTCTTATGAAATTCTGAATCCTTCTCTTTCACAATACGAGCCCGATGTCTTCACCTCTGCGCCCCCTCGCTCGATAAAACTCAGAGGATACGACGTTTTGAATCGTCGGATTTGGGAGCCCCTTGCGCTTAATAAAAAAGCAGAATTACAGAGCTGATATGTCACTGGCGCCATTGAAACTTGTTCTCCGCGAGGTATGAATGGTATTTACAGGTCTTCCGGCCAGTCTAACTATTATCCACAATTTTCCTTTAATATATTTTCGTGCATTGTTCAATTACAGTTCACCAGTAAGCCTCTCCCACACCCGATTCTTTCGAACTCTCATACGTGAAACCGATACTTCACAAAAGAACTAGAGTTAAATGTTTGACGTTAAAGATACAAAACACTAATTATATTGTTTCATTACTTTCGGATTACTCACTCGCACACTAAAGAAAAAGTCAAAACCAAAGCTGGTAAATCAGGAAACTGATAACCCCTTTATATGTTCCTGTAAGACGTTTTTGGAAAATAGTGCGTAGTGTCAAACTGTTAATTTTAGACTTGGTCACAGCAAAAGTAAGATATAAAAGTAAAGTCATTAAATGTAGTTTAACAACATACTTTCGTGCTATTATGACGTTATAATATTTTTTTTTTTTTACTTTACGCGAAGATATATTACAATATAAAGACGCATTTAATTGTACATTTAATATAAACAGTTAAACAAACAAACTGTTTTTCTTTCCTTTTTTTGTGGGGCTGTGAGCGAGAAAAAGTTTAGTAAAGGTCTGAAATTATGTTCAAAAGTTATTGAGAATCGCTGAATGCTCCCATTGTCAAACGCTGGACGCGTATAGCGTAATTTCCGCCCCGTTTTAAGAAAATCTAGTTTTTCAGGCGTCTCAAATCTTTATAAACCCATATCTCCTGAGATTGTACATTTGGAAACAGTCTGAAAACTGTGTTACGAATAAAGTTAGTAGTGAAGAAGTTAAAAAATTAAATGTCGTTCTTAATGCTGAAGTTTCACTGCGTGAACAGTGAAAATATAGAAAGCGACAAACTTTTTCCGTTTCATTATTTTGCTGGGGAGGGGGCGAGGGAGATGTCAGCGATAAAAAGTTTCGAAAAGTTTTCAAATTACGCGTAAGGTTTGTTGGTTGTCTCTGAGAGCTCTCGTTTTCAAATTTTCAATGTGTGGATATAGTCTGCGTAATATGAGTTATGCTGCCTCACGACGTACGCACAGTTTCTAACTTTAGTACTGGACTGGCTTTTTAAACTTTTAACGGAAGGTTATACGTCTTAATGAGTGGGTTATGAGGGCATCTTAAATTTTTCATTTCGGTCCGTAATTAAATGAAAAGTTGAAACTCAGATTTTTTTCCCCCCTAAAAGCGGTTAGATAGACAATCCGAAACTGGAACCTAGCGACCATTTTGGCCACTCAGCGATACAGATTGTGGCCTACGCATCAAGTACGATCGTTGCCTCATCGGAAGTTGTCTGTCGCCATGAAATGCTAATGTCGCATCTGTCCGTTATGCACTCGATGTTTGTAGCCAATAGAGCAGGTAGGTACGGATCACGTGTTGACAGTTGTCCTCCATCGAACAGCAGTAACCAAAACCGCAAGCTCTCATTGTCCAGAACGTGCTTCCTTCCTAAATCATTTGTGGCACTCCGAGATGTAACCTGTGTAATGAACAAACTTCCGTATTAAACACGAAATCTTCTGACTGAAGGCTCACGAAATATCTCCACACCTTGTCAGTACTGACCAGTGTCAATCTGCACCTGCACATATGGGTCTAAGGAGTGCATGTTACTGACCACTCGAATTGAATATATTATTATGCAAAACAGTGACACTAGCTCTATTCTGACGGAACATAAGGTAACACTGTCGACAGTGTCTCTCTGCTCTGTTTAGTATACCTTTGCTCTGTAAGATCCGTCGGAAAGGTCGTCGTACACCAAAGTCAGTAGCATAGCTTGGTGACCGAAAGCACTGTCTTTTCGCTCGAAGTCGGTCAATGAAAAATTCTTCACTGTGAAACGGTACAGTCCTCTTATGCAACAATTTAAATACACTGGTGTGAAAGTTTTGCACGATGTGTGACCACCAGACAACATAGCTCGATGAAACCCATAGCACACACAGAAAGAACTATTACAATATACAGTACTTGTTTTTTGAATAAAATCAACCACCTTTTCTAGCTGCAACGTAATTTATTTTTCCCAGATGCGTTTCATCTTTTTCTTACTATAAGGCGTTTTCAGTGGGAGAGTTTTTTGGCATCGGCGTTTCCTCTCATCTTGTCTGGAGGTCGCACTACCACTTCCTGTTTGGAGGAGGTAACACATAATGAACTCACAATATCGACGTCGTTAAAGCACAGCGTTCGAACAAATACCTATAACTAGAGGCAAAAGAGTTCTAGTGCACCACAAAGAAGGAGAAACATGGTGAACAGTGCTATAGAAAGAGTTCGGAATACAAAATTGTGCTTATGTTCCGGAAACGAAGTGGTAATGCGCCCTCCACACCAGATGAGAGGAAACACCGATGCCAACAAACTATCCCACTGAATATGCCTTAGAGCAAGAAAAAGCCGAAACGCGTCTGGGAAAAATAAATTAAGTTACAGCAAGAAAATGCGGTTTTATTCACAAAACAAGTATTTCTGTGCTTGCTGCTGAGGATGGCTACGCAGATACACTCGTTAGAACTACTACAGAATGTCACGGAAGGTGGCAAAGAAATACACAGCGAGACGAACAGAAATGACACTTTTATTAAAAGATAATTGCACTGAAGCTACTGTGGTTTATAGTGGTCTTCTGGAGATTACAAGAGGCTCTTAATATGGAATATTTAATGAAGCTGTAGTAGAGAGAGATGCAATTAATACCTAGTGAAACTATAAAATTGTGTATTTATCTCTTGCTCTAGCCTTAAGTACGTAAATGAACACGAAATGTAAGTAGTGTGAGCTCATCCTAAGGGTGTTATAAATTATTATTACGTAGTGCATAATATTCCGCTAAAGAACTGTAACAGCCATTTAGGACGACCAAGCTTTTCCTCTTGTCGTTCTATTTCGTGAACACTTTCCCTACAAAGGGAAATGCGCAATAGGGTGACTCGGGGGACCATTAGGGTGGCGGCTGTGCCTTGTCGCTTTCCCATTTGGTATACGCGTAGTCTAGGGTAGCGTTATTGATTAGTAATCAAAACGTCCTCGGTCCCTGGTTCGAGCCTCGAAACTACTTATATTTTGAATAAAAATAATCATTAATGGCGGCCGAACACTTCCTGCATTAGAAGTCACCCTCGTTATGCCAACGACCTTATCAAAGAGAGTGGAGGAGCCCACTGAGTTTCGGGGCACTCTCTTGCCCTGTGGGTGGGAAACTATCCCTCATTATTCCGAATCAGCAATGATCAACGGCATGAGGATGCTGAAGGCAATGAAAACCGCTGCATTAAAGACACATGATGCGTAGCTACAGAACATGTGGCCTGTAACTGAAAAAGTGTCATCATTAACTAGTCCGTCCCCACTCGGGAGGAGACTGCCAAGGGGGAGGTGACCATCAGGAAAAGATTGGAAGAAAGGACAGCGTCCTACAAGTTTGGGAGTGGAATACCGGAAGTTTGAATGTGGTAGGGAAGCTAGAAAATCTGAGTTATGAGCACTTTTTCAATAGAAGAGATGCGTCTCACATTAGCGAAGATGAACAAGTGGTCATAGCTCTTGAGGTATGCATTTTGGTGCCTATGTTTACTGGACATTTGCCTTGTTTTGGTCCATACTACGTCCTCCCAAAATATGGAAAACAAAGAGCTTCCAACAGAGGAGATGTGTTTCACTGTACAGAAGATGAGCAAGTGCTCTTAGCTCATGAGGTATGCATTTTAGAGCCCATTTTCATTGGGCATTTTTCTTGCTTTGGTGGTACTACCACCTGTCGAAATATTCGGCACTTTTCGGTTGGCTGGTTTTGGGGGAGGGGACGAAACAACGAGGTCATCGGTCCCATCGGATTAGAGAAAGAACTCGGCCGCGCTCTTTCATAGGAACCATCCCAGCATTTGCCTGAAGCGATTTAACGAAATCACGGGAAACCTAAATCAGGATAGCCAGACGCGGATTTGAACCGTCTTCCACCCGAATGCGAGTCCAGTGTGCTAATCACTGCGCCATCTCGCTCGGTGACACTTTTTGAGTACCCTGTATATTTATCTAAATACACAGTATCTTTTACGCAAGTAATATGTTTTATACACGAAAAATACCTGCATATCGTAATTTACAATAGATGACAGTGCTAACGACCGCCCCTGGTAGCTGAGTGGTCAGCGTGACGGAATGTCATACCTAACGGCTCGGGTTCGATTCCCGGCTGGGTCGGAGATTTTCTCCGCTCAGGGACTGGGTGTTGTGCTGTTCTACTCATCATCAGTTCATCCCCATCGACACACAAGTCACCGACGTTGCGCCAACTCGACAGACTTGCGCCAGGCGAACGGTCTACCTGGCGGAAGGCGCTAGCCACACGACAAAAGGAAAAAGTCTAATAGTGCAGTCGTGTGTTATCTATGAAAACATCAATTTGAAAAGCGGTGTTTCGATTTCGATACACATCATGATGTGCTTTGTCAACGGTTTACCGCCAAACAAATAGTGGTTTCGCTTATCGACAACTGCGGATGCCGGATGACGTTTGTACGAGGGCTATCCACAAAGTACATTACGTTTTGGAATTAAAAATAAATAAAGAATTGGAATTTTTTTTATTATATACAGATGAAAGCCACACTTAAATACTACTTTTCTACATAGTTGCCATTTAAATTAAGACACTTATCGTAGCGATGGATGAGCTTGGAAATTCCTTCGTCGTAAAATTCGGCCGCCTGCGCCTTCAACCACGTGGTTACCTCTTCTTGAAGCTGTGCGTCGTCATCAAAACGCTGCATAGCCAACCACTTCTTCATTGCTGGGAATAAGTGGAAGTCGCTCGGTGCCAGGTCGGGACTGTACGGCGGATGAGGAAACAACTCCCACTTAAAAGATTCGAGAACTTCACGAGTGGCATTTGCCGTGTGGGCCTGGGCGTTGTCGTGAATCAGCAAGATCTTTGAGCCCAACTTTCCCCTGCGCTTGTTTTGTATTGCTCTTCTGAGGTTGTGCAGAGTTTGGCAATACCTTTGAGAGTTTATTGTAGTGCCTCTTTCCAGGAAATCCACAAAAATCACACCGTTTCTGTCCCAAAAGAAGAGGTAACCACGCGGTTGAAGGCGCAGGCGGCCGAATTTTAAGACGAAGGAATTTCCAAGCTCGCCCATTGCTACGATAAGTGCCTTAATTTAAATGGCAACTATGTAGAAAAGTAGTATTTAAGTGTGGCTTTCATCTGTATATAATAAAATTTTTTCCAATACTTCATTTATTTTTAATTCCAAAACGTAATGTACTTTGTCGATAGCCCTCGTAACTCACGTAATTAGCTAAATTACATTACATTTCTATCAGAGCTACCAACTCCTATAATGACAATAAATGTTAAGCCTGAATCGATTTTGCTAGGGTATGTAAATCGGCTGTCGGGTTTCGTCTGCACGACGAAGTGAGGTTATCAGTGCTGTCGTAATACTGTTAATGATGAGAGAGTACGCTTTCCTAATGGATGTCAGTGAACTCGTTAGGAGGAGGAGATTATACAACAACAGATATTTAAACCATCCTCTCTCTTTGTCATTGAATAAAAAATGACTGGAGCTCTTCTTTCATAAGATGTATGATACTTCAGGCAATTCAGTGTCATTAACTATCACTTATTGACAGGGACCATTTAAGAGTAGCGGACACTTATTGTGGCACCCCGTGTTTTGTCTATCTAGAAGTGACTGTAGCTGTTTAGACCTCGGTAGGCAGACGTGTAATAGTTAACACCTTGGTCTCTGACGCCCAAAACACACGAAAATAAGTCGATTTGTGTTCAACTCTGCTGTCATTTGTCAACAGTAAGAACAATTACATAATACTGGGTGTATCTTCAAATGTTTCGTAGGTAACGCTGTAACACATGCCAAAGCTTAGTTGGAACAGAAATATAGAAGTAATTCCAGTCTCTACAATAATTTTCTCTACAATAATTTTCCCAACACAGAAACCGGTCATTGTCGGTAAATGAAGGAAAAAAAGCATCGTACGACATGAAAAGTAAAAGTGCAGGACCGAGAACTTCAAAGAAAAAGCATGGCATTAAAAATTCGTTGGGTATGAAACGGTATCTTCACCTAGACTTGATTGACTGTAGTCTACACTTAGTGTACGAAAGAGAAGATTAAAAATTCTGTTTTTTGGAATCGTGAATTTCTCTAAAGTATATAACAGTTCTGTGTGTACTGCTACGCACTGCCCTTTGAGAAGTAAGCAGACACATTTCCACGCCTCATTCGTGAGCGGAATGGAAAAAGAAAGCGTAACAGTAGGATAAAATGAAATTAGCCTCCGTCTGGGCTTCATAGTGATGAGCGGGATTCAGATGTTTATGTAGATGAGTAAGGTAATATAGTACAGGGTGTTTCAAAAATAACCGGTATATTTGAAACGGCAATAAAAACTAAACGAGCAGCGATAGAAATACACCGTTTGTTGCAACATGCTTGGGACAACAGTACATTTTCAGGCGGACAAACTTTCGAAATTACAGTAGTTACAATTTTCAACAACAGATGGCGCTGCAAGTGATGTGAAAGATATAGAAGACAACGCAGTCTGTGGGTGCGCCATTCTGTACGTCGTCTTTCTGCTGTAAGCGTGTGCTGTTCACAACGTGCAAGTGTGCTGTAGGCAACATGGTTTATTCCTTAGAACAGAGGATTTTTCTGGTGTTGGAATTCCACCGCCTAGAACACAGTGTTGCTGCAACAAGACGAAGTTTTCAACGGAGGTTTAATGTAACCAAAGGACCGAAAAGCGATACAATAAAGGATCTGTTTGAAAAATTTCAATGGGCTGGGAAAGTGACGGATGAACGTGCTGGAAAGGTAGGGCGACCGCGTGCGGCAACCACAGAGGGCAACACGCAGCTAGTGCAGCAGGTGATCCAACAGCGGCCTCGGGTTTCCATTCGCCGTGTTGCAGCTGCGGTCCAAATGACGCCAACGTCCACGTATCGTCTCATGCGCCAGAGTTTACACCTCTATCCATACAAAATTCAAACGCAGCAACCCCTCAGCGCCGCTACCATTGCTGCACGAGAGACATTCGCTAACGATATAGTGCACAGGATTGATGACGGCAATATGCATGTGGGCAGCATTTGGCTTACTGGCGAAGCTTATTTTTACCTGGACGGCTTCGTCAATAAACAGAACTGGCGCATATGGGGAACCGAAAAGCCCCATGTTGCAGTCCCATCGTCCCTGCATCCTCAAAAAGTACTGGTCTGGGCCGCCATTTCTTCCAAAGGAATCATTGGCCCATTTTCCAGATCCGAAACGATTACTGCATCACGCTATCTGGACATTCTTCGTGAATTTGTGGCGGTACAAACTGCCTTAGACGACACTGCGAACACCTCGTGGTTGATGCAAGATGGTGCCTGGCCACATCGCACGGCCGACGTCTTTAATTTCCTGAATGAATATTTCGATGATCGTGTGATTGCTTTGGGCTATCCGAAACATACAGGAGGCGGCGTGGATTGGCCTCCCTATTCGCCAGACATGAACCCCTGTGACTTCTATCTGTGGGGACACTTGAAAGACCAGGTGTACCGCCAGGATCCAGAAACAATTGAACAGCTGAAGCAGTACATCTCATCTGCATGTGAAGCCATTCCGCCAGACACGTAGTCAAAGGTTTCGGGTAATTTCATTCAGAGACTACGCCATATTATTGCTACGCATAGTGGATATGTGGAAAATATCGTACTATAGAGTTTCCCAGACCGCAGCGCCATCTGTTGTTGAAAATTGTAACCACTGTAATTTCGAAAGTTTGTCTGCCTGAAAATGTACTGTTGTCCCAAGCATATTGCAACAAACGGTGTATTTCTATCGCTGCTCGTTTAGTTTTTATTGCCGTTTCAAATATACCGGTCATTTTTGAAACCCCTGTATTTACATCATCACATATGCTCTGTCGTACGTGAAGCAAAATTAGAATATGCCTATAAAAGAGATAGTACGGTAGCAGCAAAAGGAAGATGACAAGTAGTAGGTTACCTGATTTACGTTTGCCATGGTTTCTCTACATCGTGATAAGCGATCAAGACTGATTTGTTTGCATCCTTGTCTGACCGGACTAGGAATATGTCTCTAATAACCTCGATATTGACAAGACCCTAAACGTTAACCTTTCTTTCTTCTTATCTTTCTTAAAAACCCACTGGTGAAATACTGTTCTGCAGTGTGGGCTACATACGAAGCTACTGGTTCTGACACAACAATGACGCTAGAATTGCTGCTGTAGTTACAAATTATTTTCTAACTTCCCAGTATGCTGGAGCAATTGCAGGGCAGCAACTTGTGTTAATCAATACAACGGAAAAACAGCCAAAGTTGCAGATTTCACTTTTAGTTACTTGATGGCTAGTTTCGGGTCGGGACCCATTTTCAAATCATCCACATAGTCAAAATGGTATTTCCCAAAATAAAAGAATCATGTCAAGATAACGAACAGCTCTGCTATATGTATATGTTTGTTATCTTGACATGGTTCTCATACTTTGGGAAATACCATTTTGACTATCTGGATGATTTGAAAATGGATCCCGACCCGGAAGTAGTCATCAAGCAAATTTGCAACTTTGGCTGTTTTCCCTTTGTGTTGATAATTTTTGTTTGTTTGTTGTTATGATGTGTGTTAAGAAATGATATAATAATACTTTTCACACTTCACTGCGGCTTCGCAGCACTGGCCATCGGTGCCAGCAATGGTTCGTTTGAAAATTTGCCGTACAGACATTCCGTCTGTCCAACGCTCACAACAGAATAGATAAAACACAAAAATAAGTCATAAACGTAAACTATTACATTTGGAATATTCATTTTCTTGTTGTGCAGTTGGTCTCTTACGCTGTCCAGTGCGGTGGATGATACACTTACGGGTAATGGTGGTTTGCTTCTGTCTTGATTGTCAGTTGACCAAGATGTCTTTTGCAGTCCCTGTTTGAATCAGCAACTACTGATAGAGATAGTTCAGGACGAAGGTCCGGACATTTATCTCTGCTTGTATCAACTTCGTTACTCGCAAACCATATTTATGAGAGAACTGAATAAGACGGAATTCGTCACAGCGAACACTAAATGGCAGATTGCTTTCCCCGCTGGAACCAATGCGATACTACATGGGCGCTTCAGCGCTACAATGCCCCTTTGTGGATACGAAACACCTTGTCTAAGGTGCGCGTCATTTCAGCTCAAGTAAGTCATCCATCTACCTCTTTCACACACATAAAAAGACCTCCATGCACTCATGCACATCTGGCTTACATATACTTAATCAGCTTAAAACTTCCACAGTTCTAATTTGAAACACTCTAGGCAAGTGTTTCGGGAGGTTCCAACTGGAAGTAAGACGAAGGACAAATCTACCCTACCGCCTCACAAATTTTCCCACCTGGGAACCCTCTCGTTCCACTTTCAGCTCGTTGTGATTTTCCGGGAAAGATTCGATCTCTGTAAAGGAACTAGATCAGAAACAGCCCCTCCTATCACGTCGGTTAGAGAATGGTAAGTAGAAAAGTACGAGAAATGCTTTTCTTCTGACACGCATTACTACCTGTTTAACGACAGCACATCCTCAAACAGTTGCCGTTCAGTGATGTGTGTTAGCCACTGATAAAGAAAAAATATAAAATAAAAAATCTTTAATATTTTGACAGTGTTGGGATAAAAATATTATAAATATTATAAAATATTATTATTTTTTAACTGGAACCTTTTTAGGCCGAATTCGACTATCCTTAAGCCAGTAAAACTGTCAAAGAGTTTGTAGGCGAGTTCCCACAACGAAAAGAAAATTCCACGAAACTTTACAATGGAAATTAAACACAGAATAATAACTATAGAACGGACGATTAAACTTAAAAGAGAGTGTCACAAAAGTGAACTTAATCACATTTGAAGAGAGACTTTTTATAGATTTATTTCGGACGATTCCCATCAACGAATCATTTACATCCACATCTACATGACTACTCTATGAAGTGCCTGGCAAAAGGTTAATCGGGCCACCTTCACACTACTTCTGTACCGTTCCACTCTCCGCAGCGCGCAGGAAAAATGAACACTTGAGGCTTTCGTGAGAGCTCTGATTCTGTTTATTACGATGATCATTTCTCTCAACGTAGGTGGGGGTCAACAGAATATTTTCGCATTCGGAGGAGAAAGTCGGCGATTGAAATTACTTGAAAAGATCTCGCCGCAACGAACAACGCCTTTATTTTAATGACTACCGTGCCAAATCGGGTATCATGTCGGTGACACTCTCTCCTCTATTTCGCGACAGTACAAAACGTGCTCACCTTCTTTGAACTCTTTCGATCTCCTCCGTCTATCCTGTCTGGTAAGGATCCTACACCGCGTATCAGTATTCTGGAAGGCGACGTGTAGGCAGTCTAGTAAATTTGTTTGCATCTTTTAAATGTTGTGCCAATAAATCGCCGTCTTTCGTTTGCTTATCCACAACATTATCTATGTGATCGTTCCAAACGTTGTTTACAATTGTAATTCCTAGATATTTAGTTGAATTCATAGTCTTTAGTCTTCTGCGATTTATCGTGTAACGGAAGTTTTATCGGATTTATTTTAGTACTCTCATGGATGAACTCACAGTTTTCAGTATTTACGATCAATTGCCACTTTCGGCACCATACAGCTGTCTTCGCTCCATTATTTCGGAATCGGGTCTGATCTTTCCATGGCTGTACTAGACGATAAACGACATCATCATCTGCAAACAACCTAAGATGGTTGCTCAGATTATCACCGAAATCGTTTATATAGATTAGGTAGGAACAGCAGAAGGCCTATAACACTTCCTTGGCGAACGGCAGGTATCACTTCTCTTTTACTCGATGACTTTTCGTCAGTTCATCTACATCTACATCATATTCCGCAAGCCACCTAATGGCGTTTCGCCGAGGGTACTTTCGGTACAACTAACTGATCCCTCCAACCCCGTTCCACTAGTGAATAGTGCCTGGGAAGAATAATTGTCGGTAGGCCTCTGTACTGACTCTAATTTCTCGAATTTTCTCCTCGTGGTCAACACGCGAGTTGGTTCAAATGGCTCTGAGCACTATGGGACTTAACATCTATGGTCATCAGTCCCCTAGAAGTTAGAACTACTTAAACCTAACTAACCTAAGGACATCACACAACACCCAGTCGTCACGAGGCAGAGAAAATCCCTGACCCCGCCGGGAATCGAACCCGGGAACCCGGGCGCGGGAAGCGAGAACGCTACCGCACGACCACGAGCTGCGGACAATACGCGGGTTATTTGCGGGGGGAAGCAATATGTTGTCCGACTGCTCCTGAAAAGTGCTGCCCCCAAATTTCAATAGTAAATCTATTGTTGCTACGAAATGTGACCTTTTCGACAGGAAATCACGAATCCAGTCGCACAACTGAAACGATACTCGATAGGCACGCAATTTGACTAGAAGCCTTTTTTAAGGAACGGTGTGAGGTGGTTCTGGAAATCTATAAACATGGAATAAATTCGAGATCCCCTGTCGATAGCAGTCATTATTTCATGAGAATAAAAAGCTAACTTTGTTTGCACACGAGCGATATTTCCTGAAACCGTGCTGACTTTGTGTCAATAATGGTTTTCTTCGAGGTAGGAGAACACGAATACTCCGCTATTTCCTATGCACAGCTTCCGAACTTATAATGAAGGTAAGTTACTACTAGCGACGACTTTTAGACATGTGTAGAAGCTGTCTTCTTTCACGTGATCGGGAAGACTAGTACAATGGGAGGACCACGTCCATGAAGCAGTTTGGAGCGATTTAGAGAGCATGCATGCAGATGTACAAGGTACAGTCGCCGGAAAATTGCCCGCATCTCGTGGTCGTGCGGTAGCGTTCTCGCTTCCCACGCCCGGGTTCCCGGGTTCGATTCCCGGCGGGGTCAGGGATTTTCTCTGCCTCGTGATGGCTGGGTGTTGTGTGATGTCCTTAGGTTAGTTAGGTTTAAGTAGTTCAAAGTTCTAGGGGACTGATGACCATAGATGTTAAGTCCCATAGTGCTCAGAGCCATTTGATGTCGCCGGTAATGCCTGCCTACCTGTGCTGTCCTGCATCCTCGGACTCATGCTGTCTTCTGTGCGAGGAAGCTGACGGCGCGTGTTGCTACGGAGACAGCACGAGAGCTATTAGTGTGGTGGAGAGGGAACGAACAGGCACATTATATCCCACCGCCCTCCCACTAGATAATATGACGTCTGGCCAGGTAACACACGTATCGCGCCAAACTACTTTGTGCATATTTTACCCCAGATAATCCGGAAACGACTCTTGTCACATACTTGAAAGAGGGTTATTTGTCCGTAAAATATACTGTACGTCAGCCTTTCTCTGTTAGTGACGTGTGAGGTAGGAAATACCATTGATAGTGTCCAGAAAAGCTTCGTGGAAAGTCTCTAAATATTTCCGTTGTCCTGTACACTTTGTTCAAGCTCTCCACGATGACATGTGTTGTTTATCAGGACCAAATATCTGACAAATTCCCTATTACTAATAGGCTTAATCAAGGATGTTCCCTCGCACCAACATTGTTTGTCCTGCACCTCCCAGTCATGCTTAAGACAACATCAGTAAAAAGAGCAGGTTTTGTACTTAAATACGGATTTGACGGAGGACAGACTCTGTTCTATAAGGTTCATAAGTCTCATAGAAATAAGTGAACTGCAATATGCAGACGACAATGCTTCTTCATATCATCCGCCCACAGAGCTGTAATTGTATGTAAACTGTTTCGGTACTCATATGAATGGTTTGCTTGAACAACAACATCCCTGACACAAAGGTACTCATACATCCAGCTCCTGGACTCGCGTTTCCGGATTTCAGTATTTTTATTTTCAGTATACCTGTGGAACAAGTGGATCACTTTCTCTACCTAGGAAGTATATTACCAACTCGCTATAAGCGGAAATTCCGGGTTCGAGTCACGGTTTAGCAGAAACTTTCATGTGTCGCCAACAGGTGACGTCCATTAGGAATCCCAAATTTGAAAGCATTTCATGTAATTTACCTCAGTCGTAGTCGACAGAACAGTGTCTGTTCCTTCAGATGTGCATGCTTGTCTGAAGGACATTGTGTAGTGTACATACAGACAGCGTACGAATTGTAAATTGTGAATTCGTGGTAATATCTTCTGGGACCAAACTGCTTAGGTCATCGGTCCCTAAGCTTACACATTACTTAATCTAACTTAAGCTACAGACAACACACCCATGCCCGACAGAGGACTCGCACCTCCGACGGGGGTAGCCGCGCGGACCGTACAAGACGCCTCTGACCGCGCGGTTACCCCGCGCGGCCAACGTACACTATATGATCAAAAGTATCCGGACACCTGGCTGAAAATGAGTTAAAAGTTCGTGCCGACATCCATCGGTAAAGCTGGAATTCAATCAATATGGTGTTGCTCACTCTTAGCCTTGATGACAGCTTCCACTCTCGCAGGCATCCGTTCAATCAGGTGCTGGAAGGTTTCTTTGGGAACGGCAGCCTACTCTTCACGGAGTGCTTCGCTGAGGAGAGGTATCGATGTCGGTCGGTGAGGCCTGACACGAAGCCAGCATTCCAAAACATCCGAAAGGGGTTCTATAGGATTCAGGTCAGGACTCTGTGGAGGCCAGCCCATTACAGTGATGTTATTGTCGTGTAACCACTCCGCCACAGGCGGTGCATTTTGAACAGGTGATCGATCGTGTTGAAAGATGCAGTCGCCATCCCCGAATTGCTCTTCAACAGTGGGAAGTAAGAAGGTGCTTAAAACATCAATGTAAGCCTTTGCTGTAATAGTGCTACGCAAAACAACAAGGGCTGCAACCCCCCTCCATGAAAAACACAACAACACCATAACACCACCGCCTCCGAATTTTACTATTGGCACTACAGAAGCTGGTAGATGATGTTTACCGGGCATTATCCATAGCCACACCCTGCCATCGGATTGCCACATTGTGTCCGGTGATTCTTCACTCCACCCTACATTTTTTCACTGTTCAATCGTCCAATGTTTACGCTCCTTACACCGAGCGAGGTGTCGTTTGGCATTTACCGGCGTGATGTGTGGCTTATGAGTAGCCTCTCGTCCATGAAATCAATGTTTTCTCACCTCCTGCCTAACTGTCATAGTACTTGCAGTCGATCCTGATGCAGTTTGGAATTCCTGTGTATCGTCTGGATAGATGTGTGCTTGTTACACATTACGACCCTCTTCAACAGTCGGCGGTCTCTGTCAGTCAACAGACGAGGTAGGCCTGTACGCTTTTGTTCAAAAAATGGTTCAAATGGCTCTGAGCACTATAGGACTTAACTTCTTAGGTCATCAGTCCCCTAGAACTTAGAGCTACTTAAACTTAACTAACCTAAGGACATCACACACATCCATGCCCGAGGCAGGATTCGAACCTGCGACCGTAGCGGTCCCGCGGTTCCAGACTGTAGTGCCTAGAACCGCTCGGCCACTCCGTCCGGTTGTCCGCTTTTGTGCTGTACGTGTCCCTTCACGTTTCCACTTCACAATCACATAGAAAACAGCAGACCTAGGGATGTTTAGGAGTGTGGAAACGTCGCGTACAGACGTATGACCCAAGTGACACCCAATCACCTGAGAACGTTCGAAGTCCGTGAGTTCCGCGGAGCGCCCCATTCTGCTCTCTCACGATGTCTAATGACCACTAAGGTCGCTGATGTGGAGTACTTGGCAGTACGTGGCAGCATAATGCACTTAATATGAAAACCGTATCTTTTTTGGGGCGTCCGGATACTTTTGATCACATAGTGTACGAAGACAGATATTGTAACCATCAATGATGTAGCATTCTTCGACAGACTAAATGACGATATAATATTTGGCACCCTGTGCGGCTATCACGTATTTTGTGAGCATATGAGTTACGATTATGTTCCCGCTTAGTAGGCCCTGCAGTGTAATATAGGTCACAGTATGACATTTTAATGAATAGTTAATTCGTGTTAACTGCTTAAAGTTTTATACTCTTTCGTAATGCAAATGTACTTCGGCGTTATTGCCATTTTATAGTACACCTTGCAACCATTATACACATATAGGTATCGTCAATCAGACAGTATTTCACACAGAATATACACAGGAGCGTACTTACGTTGTTCATAACGTACGAATTAGCGTCAGGTCACTAGTCTACAAGCATGTATTTTTCATAAGATTTGAAAGTTGGTTCTATTTTGACAGCTTATCAACTTGATCCAGGTTTACTTACGTTAAGTTGTAATAACGTATTTATATACTGGATTTGTAATCTTTGGTGTATGCTGTAATTTGGTGTATCGTTTCAAAATGCTAATAAAGCTTCAAAAAACTGTTTGTTTTAGGATTGTCTGAAATTGTTTTTTTTTTTTCGTTCTAGAATCGTCGTACTATCCTGGATCGAAGGCATTTTTATAAGATATGTATTCTAATGTTCTTATTCCACTGGGCATGGCTTGTAGTTCGAGTGGAAAGGGTATAATTCTTCACTCCTATCATAAAAAGAGTGATACACCTACCACTAGAACTACATGCCGCACACAACGAAATAAAAATACTAGAATAGCAGATAAAAATGCCTTCGATCCAGGCGTAGTACAATGATCATTCAGCGATAAAACCTAAACTAACACCAACCTATCAACCAAGAAATGCCATTCTTATGAGAAATACAGCCAAAAAAGGAAAACACATACATACCTGCCACTTAGATTCGTAAACTCTCAGATAAACAATGCCACCTTAAAAAAACAGCTATAAAATCAACTTTCAAAACATCTAACAAGCACAAAAATCAATTCTGCAAAAGCCAGAATACTAGGATACTTACCAGGTTATCAAAAAGTCAGTAAAAATCTGAAAACTGAATAAATCACGAAATAATGTAGATAGAGAGGTACAAATTGACACACATGCTTAGAATGACACGGGCTTTTATTAGAACCAAAAAAATAGAGAAGTTCAAAAAATGTCCGACAAATGGCGCTTCATCTGATCAGAATAGCAATAATTAGCATAACAAAGTAAGACAAAGCAAAGATGATTTTCTTTACAGGAATTGCTCAATATGTCCACCATCATTCCTCAACAATAGCTGTAGTCGAGGAATAATGTTGTGAACAGCACTGTAAAGCATCTCCGGAGTTATGGTGAGGCATTGGCGTCGGATGTTGTCTTTCAGCATCCCTAGAGATGTCGGTCGATCACGATGCACTTGCGACTTCAGGTAACCCCAAGGCCAATAATCGCATGGACTGAGGTCTGGGGACCTGGGAGGCCAAGCTTGACGAAAGTGGCGGTTGAGCACACGATCATCACCAAACGACGCGCGCAAAAGATCTTTCACGAGTCTAGCAATGTGGGGTGGAGCGCCATCCTGCACAAACATCGTACGTTCCAGCAGGTGTTTATCAGCCGGGTTGGGGATGATGCGATTCTGTAACATATCGGTGTACCTCTCACCCGTCACGGTAACGGTTACAAAAACAGAATCACGCATTTCCTCGAAGAAAATAGGCCCGATAACGGTAGATGTGGTAAATCCAACCCATACAGAGACTTTCTCGTCGCGCAATGGAGTTTCCACGACAGTTCTAGGATTTTCGGTAGCCCAAATTCTGAAGTTGTGGGCGTTTTGCTGTCTAGCGCCATCTGTCGGACATTTTGTGAACATTTTTTTTTTATTATTCTAATGAAGCCCCATGTCATTCCAAGCATGTATGTCAATTTTTTCCTCTCTATCTACATTATTCCGTGGTTTATTAAGTTTTCAAATTTATACTGACTTTTTGATCACCCGGTATATACTGGAATATATAAAATTGCGGAAACTGCGAAAAATTTTACATAGAAGAAACGAGACGCAACTTCTACATCAGATATAGCGAACACACAACTGTTTCCGAAACTAGCCTCCTTTTTACTTCTAAAACACAGAAAACACAAAAAATTTCAAAAAGAATCAACATAAATATGCTAGAAGAAATGAATATTTACCTACACATAAAAAACAACCCTAAAGATATTCTAAACGAACAAACAGACCTAAAAGACACAGTTCTTAGAAAACATCATTAGCGCATTAGCATTTTGAAACGATAAACCAAATTGCACCTTAAGCCAAAGGTTACGCGAACAGAAACTCAGACCATAGGCCATAGATAAGATAGACTGCAAGTGGCATCATTACACTGAAGCCGAGGCAGACGAGATAGTGACCAGTGGGCCTCCACTGAAACCGTCATCTATGTCTCGTGACCCGGGACAGGACGCCGAGTTGCTCTTATTACGCAATGTGTGGAGTGGAGTTGATAGTTACAGTTTTTCTCATTTATAGTTGAAATTAAGCACTGATTTTAACAAAAAAAAAATTGCATTATTGCTGTTAAACGTGTAGTAGACCGAGCGAGGTGGCCCAGTGGTTAGCACTCTGGACTCGTATTCGGGAGGACGACGGTTCAAACCCGCGTCCGGCCATCCTGATTTAGATTTTCCGTGATTTCCCTAAATCGCTTCAGGCCAATGCCGGGATGGTTCCTTTGAAAGGGCACGGCCGACTTCCTTCCCTAATCCGATGGGACTGATAACCTCCCTGTTTGGTCCCCCCCCCCCCCCCCAAAAGAAAAGAAAAAAAAAAAAGAAGAAAAATCAGCCAACCAACCTGTAGTAGTGCAGTTAATCTGATTTATCCGAAATTCCTGATACTAATGCGACGACCAACGTTTTTACATGTTGTTGTTGTTGTGGTCTTCAGTCCTGAGACTGGTTTGATGCAGCTCTCCATGCTACTCTATCCTGTGCAAGCTTTTTCATCTCCCAGTACTTACTGCAACCTACATCCTTCTGAATCTGCTTAGTGTATTCATCTCTTGGTCTCCCTCTACGATTTTTACCCTCCACGCTGCCCTCCAATACTAAATTGGTGATCCCTTGATGCCTCAGAACATGTCCTACCAACCGATCCCTTCTTCTGGTCAAGTTGTGCCACAAACTTCTCTTCTCCCCAATCCTATTCAATACTTCCTCATTAGTTATGTGATCTACCCATCTAATCTAATTTTACATGTAGGAAGGTGAAATGTACTGTCAGTACTGTTTACAAGCAACAAAATTACAGTTCTTCAGTGAATATGTTTTGTTGCATTCTGAGTCTTTTAGTGCACCGATTCCACAAGAGTGAAACACAAAATATCAATCTGGCAGGCAACGTTGCTTTTCTGACGATTCCTCAACAAATGTGTGAAATGTTTTGTTATGCTTTTATAAGAAATGAAATCCATTTATAACCATAAGATCCGGTTTTTACGCAACTTAAGCTTTCATATTTCATGACTCTCGTCACTTAGTGATGCAGGTGTGTAAAGCAAGTAAAAGATTAACAGTTTACGTTAAAAGAGTCTCCTAAGGGAACTTAAGTGGTTCACTCAACAAGAACATACAAACGACAGTTTACATTCATATCTAGTTGTGAATGACGCTGTCACAAGCAGATCTGCACCACGAAGGACTTTCCTACGGTTGGAAGTGTTTTTTGATGCTGTGATAAATCGTGGAGGAGAAGAATGTCAACCCAATATTCTGAAGCTACTTCCATTGGATTTTTGGTACACATTCAGACTGGTACATCTGCTAGTGCCAATTGCTTTGCCATTGGAATAAATAACGACTATGATTACATACCTCATCCAGTTTCATTACACTTTGTACTTGGCTAGGACACTGAAGAAAAAAAAACTGGAATGCCACATGTGACAAATATGACTGTGTTATAAAATTTCTAGTATCGGTATCCTAAACAGAAAAAACAGTGGTGGCTTAACTATCATATCCAATGATTTCGCAATTATTTGTGTAAGATGGGCCAGAAAGTGTTAGATGTCAACTTTTAATGGGAAAAATCATTTAAGGAATTTGTTACCTTAGCTGTGCAGGAAATAAGGAATGATGTTTCCCTTCAGCTGAATAATCATGGTCCAAATAGTCCTTGCCTTGATAATCCCATTCATCACCCGAAAAAAAGCTGTACTCATTGAGAATGTAAAACAAGGCTATATGATGAAGCAGGACTTCACAGGAACAAGCTACACCGTGCTCTGATTAGAAGTGTCCACGCAAAAATAGTTTTGTTTAATAATCAGTGATTTTGTGACTGTTTTGAAAACAGAATTACATACACATATGGTGGCAACTACAGCTTCAGAAGTTAAATCACCAACAGCTGAGCTGTAGTTTTTTAGTTTATTTGTGTGAAATAAATTAATGAATTTGTGTCCCATTCTGTAGACGTGCTCTGTATTTTCCTTAACTCTGTTGCTGACAAGTGAGAAACTAACGCCTTATATTTGTTTCAGTGTGTAACTCAGTTTCCAAATGTCTATGCCTTAAAACTGTGTTATCATCTTACGTTCTAAGATGACTTAACAATTTTTTTCTTCTTCCCTCACATGAGAGTTTTCAATTCAGCTAAAATTGGGTCAAATAAAGTTGATTCTGAAAGAGCTGTGTTAAGTGACGCAGTAATAAATTTCCACAATACGATGATATAAATTTTGCTTAAGTGTTGTTTTTCTGTAATAAATTGTATTATTACCATCAGTACTTTCATTTTTCTTTTGTGTTAATCGCTAATTTTATAATTTGTTCAACTTTTTGGCACCCAGTCAGAAAGTGAAAATGTTGTCATCAGAAATATACTTTCCCCTGACACTTTACCAGAAAAGGCTGCAACCTTAACACAGATAATGTAGCCTATTGCAGATCCTACAGAAGTTATGAAACTGATAATGGTCCTGTCCAGAAAAGGCAGTTTACCTTATTCTTCCGAGAGAGTAGTTCATCTATAAGAAATATGCAATAATGTTAAGACATTGGCATATTTTCACTCTGTTACTAAATGAATCGTCTGGGGAAGGAAACTTTAAGTAAATAAAGTGTTTGGGCATGTGTAGTAAATAGAGTCTGTTCACCAGAAGTGAGAAGCAAAGTTATTGTGTAAAGCAGATAACCACACATTGTGCAGAGTGCTTGGAATGCTTACGCCCCTATACCCGTACTCCTTAATGGTTTTTCTTACCGATGATAGAAACAAGTGCCAGCTGAATTGTGATATACTTAATACAATACAAAGTAATCAAAATCATTTTCATGTGCACTTTGCATTCTTGCCCAGTGTTCTGACAGAATTAATGTATCTGCTGCAAAGGTATGGTATTCAACAAGCTCCCATCCGACTTGAAGCAAGAAATTAGGAATTTTTACTAATTCATAAGAAAGCCATGCTTAAATTAGCCACTCTTTTCATTACCTGAAGATCTACATTCAGTAATTAAGAAGTTCTGTCGGTTACATCGTAGGTGCGAATGCGTGTTGTAAAGCTATATGTTAAATAGTTATCCATTGCAAGCAAGACTTAGTTTTTGCAGATATAAGTAACTATTTTGCTTGAAATATTCAAGTGTAATTGAGTTTATTGTTAAGCTACCAGTGAGAAGCAAACAGTAAGTATTTAGTGTAGCTGTGGATGCAGAAGCTATTTTTCAGAGTAGCAGCCTTTTTTTTTTTACTTTAATTAACTAGGTGCTGTAGGTATGAATTTAACTAAGCTGTATAGAGATATGTATACTAACGTTAATACAGAGTGTTGTTACTGTATATCTTGACTCATTCCACATCCCTGAGGGTTCTCCATCTTCACTGTAATTTTATTACAGATCAAATTTTGTGCTTTGTATTAGCAGCATAATTAATGACCTCCATACATGCCCAGATAAGTATTCTTTTAACCCTACACAGTTCACAAAGGGATGAAAATATCAATTGTGAAACGGAACTATTTCAAAATCCTTGCAGAGCTATTTCCATGAGTTGAAAGCTAGGATGGACGTTGGTCTCTGCATTTAAAACTCGTAGAGTGACTAAGATTTTGAGGCATCTAACTCACTACACAACTATAATCAACGTTTTGTAATATGTTTCGCTTCCTATCTTGATATCGTTTCCGTATCCATACCGAATTAAGCAAAAGTCAGAAAATGTATGCGCTTATTGTGCGTAAATACCTGACATTATGCACAGAAATGAATTTCCTTTCTTTCAAAAGCGTTTCACACATATCCTTGTCGAATCGTTAGAGAAGTAATGCTGCGTGCGAAATTGTTATTTTGTGAACTGCAAGAATTCACAGGAAAAAAAAAAAAGTTTTCACTAAGGAACAGCGATCCCGTCGCTTGTTAACAGGAACTGTCAATACGTTTCGACTTGACCACATGAAAAATTAAAACCATTGCTTTATTATTAGGAATTTTGGAGAAACCAGATTAACTGCACTGCTACATATGTAACAGTAATATTACGGTCCGTTGAACTGTCAAAATCGGTGCTTGATTTCAGCTGTAAATGAGAAAAATTGTAAATGTCAGCTCCACTTCACACAGCGCGTAATGACAGGAACTCGGCTTTCTGCCCCGAGTCACGTGACTTAGATGCTGGCTTCAAGCCTTACCACGGCAGAGACAGGGACTTGCGCGGTCTATCTTATATGTGGTCTATGACTCATATCCATGAAGAAAAAAAAAGCGGAATTGTCATTGCGTCACAAACCTGAAGCCGACGTCCGCCATACATATAGCCCAAAACGTTAGGTTCAGCGCATTTATAACTCGACGGTTCACCGCGATGATGCCGGCCGAAGTGGCCGTGCGGTTAAAGGCGCTGCAGTCTGGATCCGCAAGACCGCTACGGTCGCAGGTTCGAATCCTGCCTCGGGCATGGATGTTTGCGATGTCGTTAGGTTAGTTAGGTTTAACTAGTTCTATGTTCTAGGGGACTAATGACCTCAGCAGTTGAGTCCCATAGTGCTCAGAGCCATTTGAACCGCGATGATACTTCCGCTTGACACCACTCTGACGCGCCCGCGTGCAGTTTCAACCGTTGGAGATATATGTTTACAGCTATAATAATCGATGCGATCGTAATCTAAAGTTTAAAGAAATCACAAATCATTCGTAAGTGGAACCGTTCAAACAACATTGTCCTTTGTATACATGAATTATGGTTGTGCTGCTTACTTTTATTCTTTCCTGTGTTTTTCATTTTCTTCTAAACCGCAAAGCTCCGACAACCGAGCCACACTGTACCAACGGTCTCGTCCCTGCTCAACACACGGCTTTCTGACCACGCTGATTGTTGGTGCGGCATCTCATGCCCTAAATTCCCCCACCGGTACTTAATAATTGCTCACATTTCTTACATCTTTGAAAAAGAGTCTAGCTAGAACAGCGGGAGAGGGCTGTCGTGTGTGTGAGGTTTCTGTGCATGATTGTATGGATGTGTTTGTTTTGTTTTATTTGTTTGGTTTGTTTTATTGGTAGTGGGGAGCGGGCGTGGTGATTACGACGATAAATAATCACTCATACTTCCGTCACTTACTGTGAATACTTTTGAGTATTGTAGCGTGTACACAATGCGTGTAGCATAGAGCGCTCACTACAGAGAACTGACCTGGCAAAGGTACAGTTTTCTTGCTGCGGTAGGGCAGCGATACATCGATATTATTGGGGGGGGGGGGGTGGCTCGTCTCACTCCCCTCCCAACCACTGCTTCCCTTTCATGCCCCTCGACTCTTATAACTGCCATCTGGTTTCTGTACAAATTGTAAATAGCCTATCGCTCCCTGTATATTACCCCTGCCACCTTCATAATTTGAAAGAGAGCATTCCAGTCAACATTGTCAAAAGCTTTCTTCAAGTCTACAACTGCTAGAAATGTAGGTTTGCCTTTTCTTAATCTATCTTCTAAGATAAGTCGTAGGGTCAGCATTGCCTCACGTGTTCCAACATTTCTAAGAAATCCAAACCGATCTTCCCCAGAGGTCGAATTCTATCAGTTTTTCCATTCATCTGTAAAGAATGCGTGTTAGTACTTTGCAACCGTGACTTCTTAAACTGATAGTCCGATGAGTTTCACACCTGTGAACTCTTGTTTTCTTTGGGATTGGAATTATTATATTGTTCTTGAAGTCACAGGCTATTTCGCTCGTCTCATACATATTGCTCACCAAATGGAAAGAGTTTTGTCATGACTGGCTCACCCAAGGATATCAATAGTTGTAATAGAATGTTGTCTGCACTCGGGACCTTGTTTCGACTTAGGTCTTCCAGTGCTCTGTCAAATTCTTCGCGCAGTATCATACCTCCCATATTATCTTCAATTACTTCCTCTCCCATTTCCATAATACCCCCCCCCCCCCCTAGCACACCGCCCTTGTAGAGACCCTCCATATACTCCTTCCACCTTTCTGCTTTCCCTTCTTTGCTTGGGGCTGAGCTCTTGATATTGATACAGGTGGTTCTCTTTTCTCCAAAGGTCTCTTTAATTTTCCTGTACCTTACCCTAGTTGTATATACTTCTACTGACTATTGGCACGTAAACTGGCTACTATTGACATACAAAAAATATACGAGCATAAAAATAATGGCGTATAAACTCTCTACTGTCTACTGGCATGTAAAAAATCGTGGAAGCACCTTATATATTTTGAAGACTTCAAAATGAAATTCAAAAGTAAAATGAAGCAGAAGATCAAGGCGGACGTATATTCCTACTGTGATATGCTTGGTCATTCCTGAAAAACTGACAGAGTCACTTGCGAGAAATATTCGGGAAAAGAAACAAATAGGCTACTGTTGGAAAGGTAGGCCTTTATGTTACACACGTTAGGCTATCATCACCAAAAAACGATTTGCATACCTGTTAAAGTGAAATATCCATTTTACGGGATCTATGCGTTTGAGACCACACTCTTAATCACATTTATAGTATTGAACAATGTTGGGACACATTAAAAAAATTATAGGCCCCGGGAGTAGACAAGATTCCATTAGAACTACTGGTAGCCTTGGGAGAGCCAGCCCTGACAAAACACTACCATCTGGTGAGCAGGATATGAAGGGCTTATTTCAATAGTGGTACAAGTCGATTTTTGTTCATTCTGGGATACAGAGTCCTAAAGTTAAAACAGCGCTGAAAAAACTGCAGTTGAGATACCAGAAACATTCAAGTATATATACTTGAATATACTTGAGTATATATAGTATATACACTCGAATATTTCTGGTATCTCAACTGCAGATTTTTCAACGCTCTTTTAACTTTAGGACTCTGTATTTCAGAATGGACAAAAATGTACTTGTACCACTATTGAAATAAGCCCTTCATTTATAAGACAGGCGAAATAACCTCAGACTTCAAGAAGAATATAATAATTCCAATCCCAAAGAAAGCAGATGTTGACAGATGTGAAAATTACCGAACTATCAGTTTAATAACTTACAGCTGGAAAATAATAACACGAATTCTTTACAGACTAATGGAAAAACTGCTGGAATACGACCTCAGGGAAGATAAGTTTGGATTCCGTGGAAATGTTGGAACACGTGAGGCAATACTGAACCTACGACTTATCTTAGAAGACAGATTAAGGAAAGGCAAATCTACGTTTCTAGCATTTGTAGACTTAAAGAAAGCTTTTGACAATGTTGACTGGAATACTCTCTTTCAAATTCTGAAGGTGGCAGGGGTAAAATACGGGAAGCGAAAGGCTATTTACAATACGTATAGAAACCAAATGGCAGTTATAAGAGTTGAGGGGTATGAAAGGGAAGCAGTGGTTGGGAACGGAGTGAGACAGTTATTATTCAATATGTATATTGAGCAAGCAGTAAAGGAAACAAAAGAAAACTCGGAGTAGGAATTAAAATCCATGGAGAAGAAATAAAAACTTTGAGGTTCGTCAATGACATTGTAATTCTGTCAGAGACAGCACAGGACCTGGAAGAGCAGTTGAACGGATTGGACAGAGTCTTGAAAGAAGGATATAAAATGAACATCAACAAAAGCAAAACGAGGATAATGCAATGTAGTCGAATTAAATCGGGTGATGCTGAGGGAATTAGATTAGGAAATGAGACACTTAAAGTAGTAGATGAATTTTGCTATTTCAGGAGCAAAATAACTGATGATGGTCGAACTAGAGAAGATATAAATTGCAGACTGGCGATGGCAAGGAAAGCATTTCTGAAGAAGAGAAATGTGTTAACATCGAGTATAGATTTAAGTATGAGGAAGTCGTTTCTGTAAGTATTTGTATGGAGTGTAGCCATGTATGGAAGTGAAACATGGACGATAAATAGTTTGGACAGGAAGAGAATAGAAGCTATCGAAATGTGGTGCTACAGAAGAATGCTGAAGATCAGGTGGGTAGACCACATAACTAATGAGGAGGTATTGAATAGAATTGGGGAGAAGAGACATTTGTGGCACAACTTGACCAGAAGAAGGGATCGGTTGGTAGGACATGTTCTGAGGTATCGAGGGATCACCTATTTAGTATTGGAGGGCAGCGTGGAGGGTAAAAATTGTAGAGGTAGACCAAGAGATGAATACACTAAGCAGATTCAAAAGGATGTAGGTTGCAGTAGGTACTGGGAGATGAAGAAGCTTGCACAGGATAGATTAGCGTGGAGAGCTGCATCAAACCAGTCTCAGGACTGAAGAGCACAACAACAACAACAACATTCTATTGACTGATCTTTTGAGTTAATTTACTGTACCATGGAAGTTATTAGGTTAAACGAATTTTCGTATTAGAGTTTATAATCGCTTTCTTTGATAACTGAAATTTCAGTACTTAAAGGTTGAGTCATGTGTTTCATTGACATTAATGAAACACATTCTGAGACATCAAGGGATAACCAGTCTAGTACTGGAGAGAAGCGTTGGTGGGGGGGGGGGGGGGGGTAAAAGTCGAAGAGGAAGTCCAAGAGATGAATACAGTAAGGAGATTCAGAATGACGTAGGTTGCAGTTGTTACTTGGAGATGAAGAGGCTAGCACAGGATAGAGTAGCATGGAGAGCTGCATCAAACCAGTCTCTGGACTGAAGACCACAACAACAACACATCGTTTTTTTTAACCTTGTAAATTGCTACTATTGGTCACACACAGAATGACGCAGATTTCAGAGTGAGAAGATGTGTAAACTACAGTGAAATTAATACAACTAACGTCTAATAAAACGAGAACTTTATTCTGTATGAAGGTATGCCTCTACGCAGTTCTCGACATTTCAATAACAGTTCACTTTGTTGGCATGCAAAAGATACGATAGCATCCCTTGCTTCTTTCCCCATTGCACACGTTTATGGGCTAGCAAAGAACACGTAGGTAAGTGTCTTGCATGAATATTTCGTCCATAGGCGACGGCGTTATGATGGCTGCGGCTGTTGATCAATACAAATGAAACAGATTATGCGTCAGTCACTTGTTTATTTTGCCACTACGCTTTTCGATGGTTACACAATCTTCTGGTGGTGAATTGTTTATTTACGTGCCTGGTATTGGTGAAGAGTACAGACGCTTTTTCACAGTCGCAGACGAAGTGCAGTGCAGGTTGTTTCGTGTCTTTTATTAATAATAAAAATTGTTTATTTAGAAAAAGCACTTTAGATGTTAGAAAACATGAATTTCTGACAGTGGAATGTACTTATTGGGACGTAGAGTTGTAAAAGGTCTTCATACTGTTGCTGCACTGCACATTACGTTAACACTGTCGTTTCAAAGATGTATATATTACAGATATGTTTGTTTAAATGGGATTGAAGTATGCTCAATCTACATTCAAGAGGAGCCCATGAACGTTTTTTAATACAAAAGGAAAACATGTTTTTGTACATGACAATTTAATCATCATTTTTGTATCCAGTCCTGCAGCATATTCACATTAGAAAAAGAAGATTATTTGTATGAACCACCTAATACAATAACTAGGTTGTGCATACGTAAGTATTTTGATGCAGCCCATTCCTAAATTTAAAAAATAAAAACGAATTTTTGTAGAAACCTTTCAATTTTTTATCTATGTATCCAATATAAACAATCATACCTGCAACATGTACAACACCTTTGAAAGGACAGTGTAAATGTAATGTGCAGTGGAGAGGACATACATCAGGCAACAGTACGCTGACCTTTTACAACTTTACCGTCCCTATAAACGTAACTCAATGTCAGAAATTCATAGTTCTTAACTTTTTAAAGTGCCTTTTCTAAATAAACAATTTTCATCGTTAGCAAAAGACGTGAAATAACCTACACTGCCCTTGATCTCCGGCGGTGAAAAGACGTCTGTACTCTTCACAAACACCAGCAATGTAAATAAACAATTCTTCACCTGAAGATAATGGTGTAAACCATCGAAACTCTTAGTGGCAAAATAAAAAAGTGATTGGCCCAGAAACTATTTTCTTTTTATTTATTTGTAGGTGTTTTCAAACGTGAACATTAAAAAATGTTGTGCATACGAGTTGAAAACGAACAAGAAGCAATACCAGTAAGCAAACAAGCATTGGTTTCGGAGTTCCATCTTCCTTTGCTGTCGACACAAATACAGTAAAAGTGGAATTAAATGGATTACGAAAGCATGCTTTTCACTTCAATTTCTTCTCTTCTTGGTTATTCGAAATATATCAGCAGAAAAAAAGTTACATTAACGAAGCCTAATGTGTCCTAATACTGGACCAAATACGCGTTCAAGAACAGAAAAACGTTCGAAATTGCCTTCCTTACGTTATTTTATTCATGTAAGCTCTGTAATTTTTGGTATTTAAAACAGTTGTTGCATACACACGACAGAAATAATGAACAAGAACCAATCGTAAACACTAATCTGCTAATGTTTTTGGGCTATTTAAAACAGTGGCAGGCTGCCTTCAAAACATCGTAAGGCACCCGGGACACTCCGTCTGCATTTTGTTAGCCACAACGATAGCAGCGCACCAAGTAGCCAGGAAGCGACACTTCTGAATCCGATACCGCACGAGTGTGAACACTAACGTTCGTGTTCATTTGTAACATAGCTTTTACAGTAGGGAGTGTATGTAGTGCCATAAAAATCGACAATAACTAAAAAATTACACCACATTTGTGATTATATAGTTTCTTAAGGCTCTGGGACGTACGAAACGGTGTATTACAGGACAGTTTATTTACGATTCTCTTGTAACCTACAGACATTTACTGAATAATGTCGTTTTCCTTAAACAACAAAAGACTGCTAGTAAGCACCAGAAGACCTGACCTTTTACAGAAAGAAGTCCTATATCAGGGCTTCCCAACCTTTTCAGCTGGCGGACCCCTTCTTCAGTCGAAAATCCATGGCGGACCCTTAGTCAGTCAAGAGCACAGTAACTTTAAATTTCAGAGCGAAACCCATGGGAACTGAAAGCTTCTTAATGCAAGTGCCATGTTCCCAATGATCCCCCCTCCCCCCGAAGTATCAGTAATCTTTGGTTTAGAGATGAATTAAAACAACTTGAAATTAACGATCCAATTTGAATTCTCACTGTATCCAGACACTTACTAGTGGATTTACTCCCTTTGTTCAACACTCTATAGCCTGATTAAAATTACTTGGTAATTGACATTTTACACGTTGGAGCTGCCTTCCTCCAAGAGCAATCAACGTCATGTCCAAACTATTCGCTGTTGACAAGCAGCCGCCTTTGATCTGTTCACTTCCACTGTTTGGCTGGTGTTGTGTAAGGAGCATGCATATTTCGTAATAGTCGTTTGTGTGTGTGTGTGTGTGTGTGTGTGTGTGTGTGGTTTTTCGTGAAATCTGAAGAAAAATGTTCAAATGTACGTAAAGTCTATGGGACTTAACTGCTGAGGTCATCAGTCCCTAGTCTTACACACTATTAACCTAAGTTAAACTTCCGCTAAGCACAAAACAAACACACACACACACACACACACACATACACACACATGCCCGAGGGAGGACTCGAACCTCCGGTGGGAGCGGCCGCGCAATCCACGACGACAGGGCGCCTTAAGGCTAGGCGCAAATTGAGAAGCGTATAGCACGTGTGACGTGACACTAGACTACAGCGCGACACGCACGTGCCGCACGGGTCGCGCGGGTGCAGCGCATATTGCGACGCGTACACCATACTTCGCACGCGCCGACTGGCGACGCTCTGCGCTGACTGAGCCGAAGCGCGCGCAACCTGTTATCTTTCTCAAACGATTTTACAGAAACCATTCTCTGAAAATATATGATTTTTGCCTTACTTGTAGCGTTATATGTCAGCTTCGTGTCCATCACCTCGCTAACGACCATTCTTATTGTGATGTACACATTTTAGTAAGACACTACGCAAAATTCAAAAAGTTTGCAACGAAAATTAGGGGTCGCTATGATTTTGCGTTTGGTGCGTATTACACCATATGTTGTTGCATATGAAATTTAGCTAACATGCTGAATATTTGTTTAGACTTGGGAGGAGGTCTCTGTCTGCCTCCGATCTCGAGAAAATGGATCCCATGTAGCGCGCTCACTTCCGATCTCACGCCCGCGAGAATGAAATACTCGCAACATCTCTCGTATCTCCTAAACCGCTCGAGACATCGAAGCGAACGTTTGGCGAATGATAGCACACAAGGAGGAGAGACTTTTGCCAACTATTAAACACACGGAACTTTCTTATCTATGGCGATATATCACTACATATACTTCTTTTTTTATTTATTTCACTCCAGTGACTGTAATTTTTTAAGAGTTATCGACAGCTAGCGAAACAAGAGCTTCCTAGTATGAAAATAAACATGAAATTTCTTCTTTTATGTTACTGCAAACCGATACTATGAGGTTTTTCCTAAGCTATTGAGCTCTGTAATTGTCAATTAATTGTTTAATGAGGCCCTACGTTTCGGAATTCTGTCTCAATAGCTGCTGTGAGATGAGTTTGGCAAATTACATTGTGACAAAGAAAGTACAATTAAACCAGTCACCAAGAGAAATGTGGCCTTTACTCATAAATGGTGATGCTTCTTCGAATGAGAAAAGGTTAACAACTCGCACAAAAACAGATTGGCAATTCTGTTGGAATTTTGGTGGAATCCCCGTAACCCATCGTATTTTTAACACTGAGCGACGGGAATGGAAACTTACCAAAGGATTTTATTTCTTCTCTTGATCTGAGCAATATTAAAATAATGACGAGCGTTCCTTCAGGCGGAATGATAGGCACATGCCAGATACTGTTTGCTCACCTAGGGCATGCCAAACTGACAATGCGTGATCGCGAATAAAATGGTTGTTATTGGGAAAAATAAACAATTGACCTGTCGCACAACACAATGGTTAGTGTATTGTCAGCAGCGATGGATAATGCGCGCGCAGGAATGCACAAGTTAGCCAAGTGTGCCTTGTGAGATGGAGTTCGAAAAACATTGTCATGAAAGTAGATCTGCCTTTCTCAGCAGCACATTTCAACAAATTAAATATATCTAATCATAACACTCTTTTAGGATATTCCTACTTTCGTAATAATACCGACCATTTTCTTCATTTGTGTAGCCTGTTGTTGTATAATTAGTTTATTAATGCTGATGTCCGTGCAACAATTGAAATGCTTTTTCTCATCACGATGAACCAATTAAAACATTGTCATTTGTGACTGATTTTCGACTGTTTCTAGCTTGCAGTGGAAATATATTGTTCCCTTGCATGTAGTACAGTGTGTCGTATTACATTATTACATACATAACAGAGTAATCACAGTGAAACTTCCATACTTCAGATCTTGGACGCTTTTTGCCACAAGAACAAAGGGATCACACCTGTGGAGATTATCCCTTTCTAAATTTTTGTAGCAGATCGTACAGATACGCTAGCTTACTAGGCAGCGAGAATATAACCTTGCTTTACTTTCCTGCCTTGATTCTTAATCACGTGATTTTATAATATTCCTGGCTTCCTTATTCACTACCCTCTGTCTCTTCTTGCGATCTGAAAACATCACGGAGGCATATGGTGCAAATTCCAGCGGCCAATGGCTCATCAGTTACTGAAGTATACATTTTGCTTGACACAAGAAAAACAAAACAAAACTATGCAGATATAAATAACAGGAAAGTATAACGTGCTAACGAAGAAAGTTGGAGCGTTTAAATGGCGAAAAACGAAACACTACCCAAAGGCAATAAAATTCAGTACACAGTAAGGCAAAATTTATCGTATTGGCAATACTACCACTGCTGATATGCGCCGTTCCGATGTGAGCATATGGCTGGGCTACTTTTCCGCTCCCCTCCTCAAATTTCCCACGGTGCTAGCGAGGCAAGCGCGACGCGCGGCGCGAGAAACTGTGCCTCAACCACAACGCCGCGCGACCTGGCGCAGGCGCGTGTCGCGTCCCAGTCGCGTCGCGTCGCAATTTGCGCGGTCCCATTTGAACCTGCGATGTTACAAAAACACGCGCTGCGTTGCGTCGCGCCACACGCGCTATACGCGTCTCAATTTGCGCCTAGCCTTTGACTGCGCGGCCATTCCGCGCAGCTGTGAAGAAAAGAGGCAGACCCGTGATTCGGGATACTAACACATCACGAAAGAAATGAGGCCAAGGAATTGCCTTTAAAGGACTATTGTGACATCTGTTCTGCAATGTGTGGGAATACATTCACCCAGTACATATGCGTTTCCAAAACCGGATTTCGTAAGCCGATGTCCCAGTTTTGCTTTTGGTTGGTCAGGTAAACACTTCAAAGTCGATTCTGGAAACCTGTTTTTATAAAGCCGTTTTCCAGTTCCACAATCGATTTTCGTGCCCATGTAAACAGCTCGGAAAGTCTGGTTATTTTTACGTCTTTGCGTATCTACTGTGCGGCAGCTGTCAGCCCATAGACGGCAGCTAGCAGGGGGCGTTGCAACAGTGTACTGTCAGTTGGTAGCTGGCAACTGGCAGGCGGCGTGGCAACAGTTTACCCACAGCTGACAACTTAAACTACTACTCGGACACTATATCGTCGCAGTCAACCTCGACTGTAAACAAATTAGGAAAACAAACAGACTGTCTTACCTCTATATAAGAAGTCAAAGCATTTCACAGAACGTAAGACTTTTTTCCTTAAAGGAAACAATTCTGGCAGAGGAGGTTTACCTTTTACAAGGTGGCACGTGTTTACGCTCGCAGCCAGTTGCCACAATATAGTGTCAGAGTAATAGCAAGTAATTGTAATTGAAGTATAGGCAGGCCATATTTTTAACTGAGAGGGCGGAATATATTATAAAGAAAAGAAATTAGCTTTAGAGATCAATTTAATTTTCCTAACAAAAATATCAGTGCCAACAGAATTCAATTAATAATTATTTTGTAAATGATAGAAGACAGAAACAAAATTCCTACAGAGTTATAGTTCAGGTACGTTCACTGAGCATCTACGAAGAAAAATGCTTTCTTCTTTACTATAGATGCATCTGTAGGAATAACAATAGAATCCTAGTGTGATGGTTGAGGGTGCTTCTGCTAACACAATTTTGAAAAGTTGGGTTCAGTTCTTGACAACTGGAGATGGATGTCTGGTTCCGCATCTAGACAGCTTCGGTACTTAGTTTTGTGGACAGCATAGATCGAGAATCCAGATTCACACATGTATGTTGTGGCAAACGGAAGAAGTACACGTTTTGCCTTTTCAACAAGGGGGTAGTATTTCTTGTTATCCAAACGGATCCAAAAGTGTGAGTAACCGTCAATGTCAAAACTTGATTTCAAGGTAGGGTCTGTGGCAATTTCTATCAACAACTCACATTCATTTGATGATAGAATGTTCAGCTTTTTGGATACAGTGAATGGGTTGACCACCCATTCGTATTTCTGTAGCTTCTCATCTTCAGCTGTTGGGAAATAATGCTCCAACAATGACATCATGCTTCGGGGATGTTCCAGGATTTGATGAAACAAATTCTTCCCAAGCGCTAATGTTTTGTTTTTCAAAAACTCCTTGAGAAGAGGAAAACACTCGACCTCCCCCTCCTCGACACTCTCTGTCTAAAAATTGATTTTCCCCATGAATCCTCGAACTTTGTCGATAGTAGTGACCTTTGTTTAACTTTGCCCTTGGAGTGAAATATTCATTTCGTTCATTTTGGAGAAAATATCTGACGAATAGGCAAGTATGCACTGCCAATTTTCGTCGTCAATAAGGTCTGCTAATTTGGTGTTATGTTCCAAAAGGAAAACTAAGACTTCAGTCTTAGTTCGTACAACCAAGAGAGTGCATTCCCACGTGAAAGCCACCTCACTTTTCTGTGGAGAAGCAGGGAACGATGAAAGCTTCCCATATCTTCACACAGTATTGTGACAAGTCTTGACTTCAACGGCCTTGATTTTATGTAGTTAATGATTTGAATGGATTCGTCTAAAACTTTCTTGAACGAAACAGGCATTTGTTTCGGTAGCTAAAGCATATCTGTGGAGAGCACAATGACTACTGCTGCAATTCTTGACGTTTTCTTTTATTGTCCTTATTGCTCCGACTGTAGGACTCGTCATAGCTTTTGCACCATCTGTGTAATTAGGCCATGAACTTTCGTTAGTTTTTAAAAAATCATCCAATAGACGGAATATTTCAGCATCTGTTGTGTTGGCAGGTAGTGGTCTGCACAATAAGAGGTCCTCCTCAAAACATCCAGAATATTCATAACGGACAAAAGCCAATAAAATCGCTAATCCTGCAACATCAGTGGATTCATCTATCTGCAGAGAAAATTAATTGTGTTGGATGCGAGAAACAAGAGTGTCTTTCACATCATTTGACATGTGAACAATGTGTCTCTTGACACTATTGTTTGATAATGGCACCGAAGATACAAGCTTTACTGCCTTTTCGTCTAGAATGCAAGAAACAATATCATTAACACACGGCTTTATGAGATTTTCTGCAGTGGTATGAGCTTTGCCTGTTTTTGCCACTCGCTAACTAACCAAGAAAGAAGCTTTTAATAAATTTTCATTAATTGTTTTTGCATGAATTTTCATGCAACGCTGAGAAGCAGCTAGTTCAGCACTCTCCCTTTTGAAAAAAATCGATGTCTTTAGCCTGGAAATCCGGGTGAGTACCTTCAAAATGACGGCCCAATTTAACTGGAACCACTGAACTGTTCGGAAGGACTCGCGCAAAATTACACATTGAGCTTTACCCTCCTTTGTCTCCACAAAGCCCATTTCTAAATTGCTTTTGTTGTACTTGCGCTGCTTGGTTATTCCACTTCCACAGGATATTGCAACCAATGGAGTACTTGCAGCGTTTTCACGTAATAAATCCGGCTGTGGAGCTTCTTGTGATTGTTCTTCCTTTGGTCGTCCTCCCTCCTCATTCATTTCAACTGGAAACTTCCCTTATTGTGAAGGCGATGGAGAAACTGCACCTTTCTAGAATGATCCTGACTTCAGCCACCGATCCCTGTTAGAAGTAATAAACTGGTCAAAAATCGACTTATCAAATAGGTAGTGCACTGACAGAGCAAGTTTAACATTTAATGATACCTGGGGCCGCATACGTGCCAGCGAGCGCTGTGATTGGTCGACAAAGCTGGCTCCGCTCATGTGTAAAAGGTTTCAGCGCATCTAGCGCCGTGAGCCGGCGCACAAACTACCCCTGTATTGTTGCGAAACAGTCGATCAGAGAAGCGGCATTCTCCGGCACTAAACTGTGTATGCGTTCTCACTTAGGAACTGAAAAAAGCTGCTTCGGAATACGACCTGAAGTAAAAGTACACATGTTTCTCACACGAAAAAAAAAAAAAATAGTGATGAATTTGATTTTCACATTTTTATTCAATAATTTTACTCATTATTTTACACGATTTGGTTCAAGGTGGCCGCGGACCCCCCTAGAAAGAGCCGGCGGACATTATTGGTCCGCGGACCACACATTGGCAAGCCCTGTCCTATATCTATCCAAAAACGCAGAGTTTTGTTCGCCACACTTTCAGCCAATCAGTGAATGTGAAACGTAGGAGACCTACATTACGTGATCAAAACTATCCGGGCACCCCCAAAAACATAGATTTTTCATATTAGGTGCATTGTTCTGCCACCTACTGCCAGGTACTCCATAACAGCGACCCCAGCAGTCATTACACATCATGAGAGAGCAGAATTGGGCGCTCCGCGGAGCTCACGGACTTCGAACGTGGTCAAGTGATTGGGTGTCACTTATGTCATACGTCTGTACGCGAGATTTCCACTTTCCTAAACATCCCTAGGTCCACTGTTTCTGATGTGATAGTGATGTGGAAACGTGAAGGGGCACGTACAACACAAAAGCGTACAGGCCGACCGCGTCTGTTGACTGACAGAGACCGCCGACAGTTGAAGAGGGTCATAATGTGTAATATCCAGACCATCACACAGGAATTCCAAACTGCATAAGATTCCACTGCAAGTACAATTACAGTTAGATGGGTGGTGAGAAAACTTGGATTTCATGGCCGAGCGGCTGTTCAAGAAACACACATCACACCGATAAATACCAACGACGCCGCGCTTGGTGTAATGAGCGTAGACATTGGACTGTTGAACAGTGGAAAAACGTTGTGTTGAGTGACTAATCACGGTACACAACGTGGCGATCCGATGGCAGGGTGTGGGTGTGGCGAATGCCCGGTGAAGGTCATCTGCCAGCTTGTGTAGTATCAACAGTAAAATTCGGAGGCGGTGGTTTTATGGTGTGGTCGTGTTTTTCATGGAGGGGGCTTGCACCCCTTGTTGTTTTGCGTGGCACTATCACAGCACAGGCCTAAACTGATGTTTTAAGCACCTTCTTGCTGTAAGTAGGCTGTTTAGGTAGCGCGTTGGAGGTGAGCCGCCAGCAGTGGTGGATGTGGGGAGAGAAATGGCGGAGTTTTGAAATTTGTAAGACTGGATGGCATGAACTGCTATATATATCATGACTATTAAGGTAAATACATTGTTTGTTCTCTATTAAAATCTTTCATTTGCTAACTATGCCTATCAGTAGTTAGTGCCTTCTGTAGTTTGAATCTTTTATTTAGCTGGCAGTAGTGGCGCTCGCTGTATTGCAGTAGTTCGAGTAACGAAGATTTTTGTGAGGTAAGTGATTTGTGAAACGTATAGATTAATTTAGTCAGGGCCATTCTCTTGTAGGGATTACTGAAAGTCAGATTGTGTTGCGCTAAAAAAAAAAAAAATTGTGTGTCAGTTTAAGCACAGTCATCTATAATCGTTCTAAGGGGACGTTTCATATGTCGACCCTTAGCCGAGGATACCTCACTGGAATCTTCTGATTTTTTCTTGTAGTTTGTGTAATTAGTGTAGATTTTGTTTATTGCTAGCGCGTAATTGTAGAGAGAATCTCCTTTGTAGTTGCAGTTGTACAGTAAAACAGTTGTGGCATGTATGTAGTTTTGCACCAAGTATTTCGCAGCTGCGCTTGCAATTAACCAGATATTTTTTTCAATGCTATGTTAATGTGTTTTCTTATTTTTCTTTTCAAATTGTAGTTTTCTGTGTTGTCGTGTGAAATATTGTGTCAATAATGGCGTGTGAAAAACGTAATATGGTTGGTTCTGAGCACTATGGGACTTAACATCTATGGTCATCAGCCCCCTAGAACTTAGAACTACTTAAACCTAACTAACCTAAAGACATCACACAACACCCAGTCATCACGAGGCAGAGAAAGAAAAACGTAATACTAGGCTCCAAAGTAAACTGAGAAATGACAGTGAAGACGAAAGCAGTGTGTTAGCGCCACCGTGTAATGAATTAACTAATGTTCAACATAGTAATTTGGTAATTGTGCATAGGGAAATGGAGCGGGCGGCAAACAGTGGTGTACGCAGTGAAACAATTAGTGAACAGGGAAGCATTATCGATCGATCGCTCGGCAACAGCTCGCCTCAGGAATCGGAAATGACAGGACACAATTTTGCAAATAATGTAGATTCAGGTTTTGCGTCCTCACCGTTTTCTCATATAAGTCAAGACACATTTTCTGCTTGTCAAAATGTGAATTTTGCCGGTGCAAATGCACTGCCGAAAAGCGTAGAGGAACAGATTCCAGACACTAGTGCATTGTTATTACAGTTAATGCAACAAATGGGACAAAGGCTACAAAAGTTAGACACAACGCTCGAACAAAATCAGAAACAAATGGGACAAAATCTTCAAAAGTTAGACACAATGGAACAAAATCTTCGAAAGTTAGACACAATGGAACAATACCAGAGACAAACACAGCAACAGTTAGACACAATGGAACAAAATCAGAGACAAACACAGCAAAAGCTTCAAAAGTTAGACACCACACTTGAACAAACACGTGAAGATTTAACTACTGAGTTACATAACATTGAATCGAAATGTCAAAAACTCTGTAATGACGTAAAAACACAAATTTGTGAGCATTTTCAACCTATTTTTTCGCGGCGTGAAAATGCATTACAGAATCACGAAGCAGCCATAAAAGAACTGCAAACCATTGTTCATGAAAATCACGACACCTTACAAGCTAAAATTGACTCAGTTGCATCTACCGATTCGGTTACGCAACTTGCAAAAACTCAGGAAAACTTAAAGGACACAGTAGACACTCTGAAACTTGGTTCAGAAAAACACACTGAGGAAATAAGTACACTATCGGAGAAAGTAGCCGAACTTTCGGATCAGTTCACTAACTTATCTACAAAGGTAGATGATGATCTGAATGACACAAGACCTGTAGCCATCACTGACACAGATGAGTATGAACAAATTAAGAAATTCAAACAAAATCAGAATCAAATTAATACTCAACACAAAAGAGAAATCCGGAAAGTACAAGATCAGTTGGCACAAGTAATACAAAAATTTCATATTTCAGAGGACACTCGCGCTCCAGTATGGGAAGAGGGCCATAGAAATACGGAACTACCACAAAATAATAACACAGGACATTTCGGAAATTATGAAAGAAATTGGCAAGGTGCACCGAATTTTGAAATGGAACCGCCGAAACGGCGTAACAATGACCGATATGCGACTCGCCGACGTGATGATTTTGACTATAAGCTGTTCATTACTACACGTAAATTTAAAACATTTAAGAATTCTGGCAACGACATCCATCCACAAGCGTGGCTCCATCAATTCTCTCATTGTTTTCCTCCCAACTGGTCATTAGAGCACAGATTAGAATTTATGTGTGGCTATTTAGAGAATGAACCAGCTGTAAGAATGCGATCGGTCATTCACGATTGTCACAGTGAAGGAGAATTTTACCATGCCTTCCTCTCAGCGTATTGGTCTCAAGCTACACAAGACCGAGTAAAACATAGCATGATGATGATGAAACACTTTGAACAATCTGAATTTTCCAGTCTTGTCAAATATTTTGAAGACATGTTGCATAAGAATCAATATCTTTCAAACCCATACAGCCCTTCAGAACTCATCCGCATTTGCTCAATGAAATTGCCTGAACATTTAAGAAATATTATTTTGGCGGGACGTTGCAAAGACAACATTGAAGCTTTTCAGGGACTGTTACAAGAATTAGAAATTGACACTGACAATCGCGGAACGCGAAAACAGGAACACAACAATTACAGGTCACATCCGTCGCAATTCCGCGATGAAAGAAATAACAACTGGACACGACAAGGCTATTCTCACAACACAAATCGTCACCAAAACAGACACCACCCATATGACAACCGTTGGCAGAGTAATAATAGTTACAGAGAAAGATCGCATTTCCGTAGTAATGAAAATGACAGAGATAATCATAGAAACAGACAATATGGAAAAAAAACAATTATTATCAAGGGAGACAGAATAACTTCAGACGCAACAGTTCAGCGCGCAGTAACGATTCAGGAAGAAATTCCCCACCACGTGACCGGCAAGAAAGAAACTATGGAATCTACTGACATGATGACAGACGATATAATCGTAACGACAGGCCTGAATTGCATCAGAACTGGCGAGATTCAAACAGAGCAGGGCACTCTCGACAAGGAGAATTTGTAGAAGTTAGGTCTCCAAATCCCAATAACGACGTGCGCCAACAAAGAGACAATAGGCAATGACTCATACCGCTGGCAGCCACAAAACGTACGTATGAAACTGACGACACAGCTGCCGTAGCTAGTAATTACGTAAAAATGGAAGACATTAGGGACATCTTACTCCAGGAACACGACGTAAAACATAAAAATATTGCATATCCTGTGATTCACATTACAGTAAATGACGTAAAATTTACTGCAGTACTTGACTCTGGCAGTCCCATTTCAGTAATTAGTGAAACAGCCTTTAGCAAATGTAACAAATCAATCGAACGATTGCCCCACACTTTCGTTAAGTAAGATTAAATTACAAGGTGCAATCGTTGGAAAAAGTGTAGATGTACGCCAACAAACCAACTTAGAATTCTTTTGTCAAAGCCACAGCTTCTCTATGAACTTTCTTATTGTTCCATTATTGTTGACGGAAATTATATTGGGAGTAGACTTTTTGAATGAATACAAAGCAATCTTAAACTTTCACGATGCTGAAATAAGTTTAGAGAAAGAAGGTAAGTCAATAGCTTTGAAATTTGAAGATTGGCTCTCAAACCATGACGAGGAAATTAATCGGCTTTACCTTCTGTTAGACAACAGTTCGGAATTTTCTATGGAACTAGACACTAACAATCACTCTGCAAGTACTGACAGGGATGATATCGACGACATATTTGATACTAATGAGTTAATTCAGAATAAAATTCAAACAATTGAGAATTGTAACGACGCTGATAGGCAAGACCTTTTTGAGATTTTACAAGCACATTCCACAGTTTTTACTCACAAAACAGGAACAATCAAGGGATTTCAATACCAATTTCGTGTTCGTGAGCATACTAAATTTTGTGTTAGACCATACGTAATTCCGGCGCATTATAGGGACCGTATTAGAACATTAATACAATCTATGCTTAATGAGGGCATTATTGAGCCTGCAGTAAGCTCATACAACAGTCCATTACATGTTGTTGAGAAGAAAAATGGATCGATCAGGTTTGTCTTAGATTCGAGACAAATCAATACTATCATCATTCCTGAAACAGACAGGCTGCAGACGATGGAAGAACTTCTTCAAAATTTTAATGGTGTAAAAGTGTTGTCTTCTATTGATCTCAGATCCAGCTTTTATCAGATCGAACTTCATACAGAATGTAGAAAATACATAGCTTTTCTTTGTTTCGGCGTTTGTTATCAATTTCGGAAACTTCCTTTTGGTTTGAACATTTCTTTGGCAGCATTCATCTGCGGGCTAAATTCCGTATTACCTGAGTTCTTCCACCGTCACATCACCTTATATGTGGATGATATTCTAATAGCAGAAGCCTCATGGGAACAACATAATCGCATCCTCAACAGTTTGTTACGAATTTTTGCAGAATCTGGAATTACAGTTAACTTGGAAAAGTCTGAATTCGGTAGGTCAAAGGTGAGGTTTTTGGGACATATTATTTCTTCTGGAGGCATTCAGCCGGATCCTGAAAAGTTAGAAGCAATCAGAGCCATTCCAGTTCCATCCACAAAAAGACAAGTCCGCAGTTTTCTAGGTCTCGTAAATTTTTACCGTCGTTTTCTGAATATGCAAATTCTAGTTACACCAAAACTTTGTTCTCTCACTGGAAAAAATACTATTTGGAACTGGGACGAACAAGCACAGTTGGAATTCAATTCTTTGAAAGAATCGCTACTTAACGCGCCAATACTAGCTCATCCAGATTTCTCACGAGATTTTTGCCTTAGCACGGATTCTTCTAAAGTCGGTCTTGGTGCCCACTTATTTCAAGAAGCCATAGAAAATGACACTACTGTTCAGAAAACCATTGCTTTTGCTAGCCGAGTGCTAACAAAATCTGAAAAAAATTATTCCGTTACTGAATTAGAAGCTTTAGCTATCGTTTGGGCATTTAACAAATTCCGTTTCTTTCTTTCTGGTAAGCACATAAAAGTATACAGTGATCATCGTGCATTACAATTTCTTATGTCTTCAAAATTAAATCATGGCAGGTTAAAACGCTGGGCATTGTTTCTGCAAGAATTCCACTTCACAGTAGTCTATGTTCCCGGCAAGGAGAACATTGTTGCGGACGCACTGTCACACGCACCGGCTGGGCTTGAGAAAAGTAACACAGAAGGCAACCTCGAGAAAAATTTCAGTATTCTTTACATTCAGAAAGTTGCCTTTGAAAACTTCTTCACCACATCTTTAAAGGACATTGCTCATGAACAAGATAAAGATCCGATTTGGAAAGACATCAAAAGTAAATGGCATGAAAAGCCGCACACTCAGATTCGGCATTATTATCTGGTTAGAAACAACATACTCTTCAAACGCTGCACTGTTGATGACAAGCTATGGGTACTTTGCATTCCAGACGATTTTGTTAATAAGCTCATTTGGTACATTCATTTCAGCTACGCACATTTTGGTCCACGAACATGTTATCATATTCTTCGAACGACTTGTTATTTTAACAATATAGAAAAGAGAATTCGAAGAGTCTTGTCTATTTGTAAACTTTGTCAAAAGGCGAAACCATCTACTATCTCACATCGTGCTCCGTTGTTTCCTATTATTCCTTCTAAATTAAAAGAATTTGCTGCTGTTGATCTCTTGGGACCGCTTGTCAGAACATCTAATGGATTTTCGTACTGTTGCTGTTGAACTTACTTCAAAATTTGTTTCTTTCACACCGTTACGTAAAGCCACTGGACGGTCTGTATCCAACGCCTTTGTTAAAAATTTCTTACGTGTAGTTGGACACGTTAGTAAAGTCATTTCAGATAACGGACCGCAATTCAGATCTGCTGTTTGGTCACGCATGCTTCGGAATCATAAAATCAAACCTGTTTTTATTTCATTGTACTCACCACATTGTAACCCGTCTGAACGGATTATGAAAGAAATCAATAAGCTTTGCAGACTTTATTGTCACAGAAAGCATCAGCATTGGGACAGATATTTACACTTATTTCAAAATGTGCTGAATGAAATGCCTCATGACTCCACTGGTTTACCACCTACTCTTGTACTGAAGAATGAAGAACCACCGAACAGAATCAGAGAGCTTGTACCTTTCCCGAATACATGTAAACTTCAACACAAGGAAGTAATTGATTTGGCTATTAAAAATATAAAATCTGCAGCAGACAAAAGGAGGAAACTACACGGTAAAGCAAATGCAAAGAAATTATACATTGATCAGAAAGTTCTCATTAAAGCTCATTCATTGTCACATAAGAAGAAACACTTGCGTCACAAATTCTTTCTAGTTTACAATGGACCTTACAGAATCCGACGTATACCACATGATAATTGCGTTGAAGTTGAAACTCTGCGTACTAGGAAGAGTAAAGGATTGCACCACATTTCACATGTAAAACCGTTTATTGAAAGATAATCTGCTTTTTAACTTAGTCTTTGCCATAAAATTTTTCACTTCACATTTCTAGTATGCTTTGTCAGACTTAAGAAACTGTTAACATGCAACAATGTTTGAAGTTAAATATCCAGTCAAGAACCAAGAGAACATATTTAAACAGAAATTACGAATGCATTGTTATGGTGAACAGACGACAAGGTGTTACTGTATTTGTACATTCTTGCTTGTTAGTTGCACGATTACGTAACGACTATCAGGCTTACATACTTAGGACATATACTGGTACTGCTAATGAGATTTTAATGCAATATTTTGGTTTACTTGAAAATACATTCTGGATTTAAAGTACTTTCTGAGAGATACCAGATGACACAGTGGTTAGTTTATGTGACAGCTACACGATTTTATCACGATGCTACTAATGAGTGACAATTTACAATGTTGCTTTTGCGGTGTTTCTGTTTTATGTCTGCACAGTTTTATGTATTATTCTGGAAAGTAAAACATGTTTTAGTAGTAACTTTTGTGGTATAGCTACAAGGAGACAGCCTTTTTCGTAGCACAACAATACGTTACAGCACAGTACTTGCTTCATCACAACAATAAGCGTAATAACTAAGATATCTATACGCAAAGCATTTCACTTTTGTTTATCATGAGGTAAGTACATTGACTTCTGCAGAACTTAGCTTTCGCAGGACGATAACTACGAGACTTCCACAGAGATTATCTTACAACATGATGCACAGTTTAGTGCTACAGTACACGTATTTGAGTGATTAATTTTGAAATTATTGGAGCAAGCTACGACGATTTTGAGAGTTGACAGGTGTTATGATGTTATTATTACGATGACTATGTGTATTATGCTGTTGCGGTATGTTTATGATCAATAAGCTGATGCTATATGAGTTATTTGAGTATGCTACGTATCTGTTATGATGAAATATTGAAGAAGTGTCGACAAATAAGGTAAGGAATAATGAGTAGTGGTTAGGGACTCTGGTTTGTGAAAAAGGTTGTTGGAAACCAAGAATCGCACTTTAAGAGTTATGAAATGTATGTAAATGCGTGAATGTATTACAATGCCGACGAAAATTTTTTGGACTCTGTTGTATCAATAGGATTTTGTTTCTACAGATTTGTAACGCAAATTCTTGACCTGTGAAATATTTTTATATGAGACTGTCACTGTAGCGGAAACTGCTGTTGTAAATATTTCGGTAAGAAAGTTAAGTGACCACCTTCATGTAATGCGTCGTGGGCACCCAGCTGCGCAACAGACGCCTGGAAAGAAGCCATTAGTGTGTGCCTTTCAGAGGCACAGGTGGAGAAAAAAGAAATAAAAAGAGGCCATTATCCTCGCTATTGACATTCCTTTGTAGAAAACATCGTAAATACGACACCCTCAAACTTGAAAACATGATTACACTGTAGAGTTCTTAATTTGTGATATTTACTGAAATGAAATGGTTCAAATGGCTCTGAGCACTATGGGACTCAACTGCTGAGGTCTTTAGTCCCCTAGAACTTAGAACTAGTTAAACCTAACTAACCTAAGGACATCACAAACATCCATGCCCGAGGCAGAATTCGAACCTGCGACCATAGCGGTCTTGTGGTTCCAGACTGCAGCGCCTTTAACCGCACGGCCACTTCGGCCGGCCCTGAAATGAAAAGATGAGAAACATTTCATGTCTATTGTCTTGCTAGTTGAAAGATTGTTTACTGCATTATGAAATGCCATATGGCTAGTGAAAGACGTTTCACACCTTGCTTTGCCTATTTTGTTTAATATCTAGTTCCTAGCTGCACTGCAGCATTGGTTAAAATAAAATTTTATAGATGTACTAATATAAATATTTTATGCTTACAGATCCAGTAAAAAATAACTTTATGATGGATGTACTCCAAAAAAAATGAGGGAGCACAAAAAGACATTTCCACTTCACAGGAATTGCATACATAATTTTTGTCAGTGACTTGGTAACTTGTCTGCTAGAGCAAGTTACAATGATGCATCACTCTAGTGTTAAGTTGTGACATAGGTATTAAACATGGCCATTTTTACTGTAATATTTTTTTTGCTTGAGCTTTCTCATGTTTAGATATAAGTTATTGCATTTGCTGCGGCTGTTTGCCAGGCATAGTGCTGCTAAATTTCACTTTGTATTACTCTGTTAAGCTAGTTTTATTACTGATTTATTTTTCTTGTTGCTGCACATTGGCTCACATTAGTTGTAACGTTGCATTGGTTGGTAATTTAGATTTACTGTATCTTGCTTTGCAATTTTCCATTTTTTTGTCATTGCTGTTTGTGTTAATTGTTTTGTGCTGCTGCATTGCCTCGTCCCTTAGTTTAGCATCTGAGCTCAGTAGATTTAAGTTAGCTTAAGAGGGGGTAGCCTATAAGAGAATGAGTTGCGATGAATTTGAAGAAATGCACTGAGAGGCTATACGAGAAAAGTACAGAAAGCAGGTATAGATAGGAGTTTTTGGAAATAATGAAGAACGAAGGGAGATCTCCGAGAAGTAAAGAAAGTTTTGTTTGCAAAATACTGCAGTAAAACAAACCCTGTCCTTTCCTTGTGTTATCCCACTATGTGTTTGTGTACCCTTGGGTATTTATGTTCTTCCTGTCTTTATATGTTTATCTGATAAGACTTATGTTGTAGAATTTTTCTAATACTCAGCTACATGAACTATGATGAGGAATACTGTTATCCTCAGATATAATTTGCATTAATAATATGTTATTTACTTTGTAAAGATGTTAGACATTATTAATTCTGTTCTGTTTTAATGCTCATGTGTGAAGTTGATGTTTCAATAATTATTCTGATCTTTTATGTATTTACTTATGTCATAATTCCTGTAACACTGATTTATATGTTTATTTCTATTCTTTTGTAAAGCTCCTATTACTACAAATGTTATCTGTATTATTATGTTTTTAATGATGTATTTTGTACCGTTATTATTGTATTCTTATGTTATAAAATTGTAATTGATACCAGTTCATCATATTATTAACTTGTAAGTTACATTTCACTGCACACGTTTCTGTTGGTCATAGTATATGGACAATATGTGAGATGTAGGGACTGATAGTGTTTGAATGTGTGTTAATAATTCTGGAAGGGACTGGATAACAGCATTGGTGGTTCTAAGGACATTTCAAAAAAAATTTTGTGAGTGCACAAGTGGTGGTTCATGGACTTGCTATATTATCCGCAAGACTCTTCAATGGTGATTGTGCACCTGCACAGTCACAACAGATGGCTGCTGGCCATCTCTACAAGGACTACAGTGGGTCTGCATCTATGATGACCCACCAATACCATTATTTCTACAAGGACTGCAGTGGGTCTGCACCTCTGGTGGCCCACCAATACCGTAATCTCTACCAGGACTACAGTGGGTCTGCTCTGTGATGACCTACCTACCAATATTCTTCAAAACTTCGACTGACTCTGCTGTGGGTTTGCTCTGTTGTGGCCCATTACTTGTCTGCATGTCAAGAGTAGCACTGTCTTTCTGTTGGAAGGACAGCACTACTTCTTCAAGACGGCATGGAAATCCACTACTTCCGTGTGCATTTTCTTTTACTGCGCAGACTTTGAGAAAAACACTGCAATTTTACTGTGATGAACGATCAGGACTGCCGTTATGGACTGTGAGAAGATTTTAGCTTTTGACCAACATTGTATCATTAAGTGTATGCATTTATTTCTTTGTTATTGTAATTGTGAAAAAAATTTTAACAAATATGTATTGGCCGGTGCCCAAAAAAAAATTGTAAAATTTTTTTGTGGGAAGCATGGGGGCTATGTAAATTGGCTGTTTAGGTTTTCTTATTGGTAACGCCACGTAGCGCTCTGTATGAAAATCACTGGCTGTGCTGTGTGCAGTCTGTGGCTAGTTTGCATTGTTGTCTGCCATTGTAGTGTTGGGCAGCGGCAGCTGGATGTGAACAGCGCATAGCGTTGCGCAGTTGGAGGTGAGCCGCCAGCAGTGGTGGATGTGGGGAGAGAAATGGCGGAGTTTTGAAATTTGTAAGACTGGATGGCATGAACTGCTATATATATCATGACTATTAAGGTAAATACATTGTTTGTTCTCTATTAAAATCTTTCATTTGCTAACTATGCCTATCAGTAGTTAGTGCCTTCTGTAGTTTGAATCTTTTATTTAGCTGGCAGTAGTGGCGCTCGCTGTATTGCAGTGAAACGTATAGATTAATTTAGTCAGGGCCATTCTCTTGTAGGGATTACTGAAAGTCAGATTGCGTTGCGCTAAAAAAAAAAAAAAAAAATTGTGTGTCAGTTTAAACACAGTCATGTATAATTTTTCTAAGGGGCCGTTTCATTGCTTCCCATTGTTGTAGAGCAATTCGGGGATGGCGATTGCATCTTTCAGCACAATCGAACACCTGTTCATGATGCACGGCCTGTGGCAGAGTGTTTGCACGATAATAACATCACTGTAATAGACTGGCCTACACAGAGTCCTGACCCGAATCCTATATAACACCGATGAGATGTTTTGGAATTCCGAGTTCCTGTCAGGCTTCACCAACCGACATCGATACCTCTCCTCAGTGCAGCACGCCATGAAGAATGAGCTGCCATTCCCCAAGAAACATTCCAGCACCTGACTGAGTGTATGCCTGCAAGAGTGGAAGCTGTCATCAAGGCTAAAGGTGGGCCAACACCATACTGAATAGCAGCATTACCGGTGGAGGGCGCCACGAACACGAACTTGTGAGTCATTTTCAGCCACATGTACGAATACTTTTGATCACACAGTATATATTGAATGTAACACCTACACCATTTAATGTTCCAAATAATCCACCACAACTATAGCTTAAGGGAAACCACACAGATGTGATAATAAATAGTCAAAAGCAGTAAAACTGTTTCCTAACAGAGGAGAAGCCAATTCCATAATTGTTACGAAATATGAGCCAGAAACCGTGAGAATCTTCAGCACATTCCAAATTTTGAAGCAAAAGTAATTGCATTTTCAAAAATATCCGTTAGAAAGTCGAGTAAAGTGAAAGACAGGGAGAATCATTGGATTCTATAAAATAAATTGTCAACTAAAGTGCCTATGATAATAACAACAGACAACAGAAATAAATGTATGAAATGCGTTTATATTCTCTTACTTTGAGCAGCATAAGCGGCAAATATAGACATATTCGAAAGTATTTCTCATGAATGAGTTGTAGCTTATATCAATGATCAGTGTGATTCGACTGTTTTTGCACGTATTTCACGATAATTCATGTGTCTTGGAAACTTACAAACGCAGGAAACTCAAAAATATAACTACTATTCCGTCAGTTAAGAGAAAAATAATTAAAAACAAACATTATCCTTGTATTGCACTGTATGGAACTTGAGATCTAGAAACGATGGAGAGGCTTCGTCCACGCCGTAGCTCGCAGTGGTACACAACCCCACAACAGGCTACAACAGTCCACTCACCCCTCTGCCGCCCCACATCGAACTCAGGGTTATTCTGTGGTTTGGCACCCTGTGAACATCCCCGGGAACGTCTCACATCAGACGAGTGTAGAGTAATTGTGGTGGCGGATTCGTGTCGGGGACCGGCACGCCTTCTGCCCGAAAAGCAGTGCCTTAGACCGCACGGCTAACCGGGCGGGCAACATTATCCTTCCGAATCGTGTGACTGCTTTCTCACAGCTTGGAGCACGAGTATCGTTCCATCTATCAAACGATAACAACTTCGCACCAGAGAGTGTCGTGACTGTATGTATTAGGCTTTGGTACAGTGTAAGTCTATAGCACCGTCTATCTTCTTTTACGAGCATTACCTCCATTCTCCAACCACAGTATCCACCACAAACAAATGTAAATGTACAGCATCTCTTGATCAAGCTATAAACCTGTCAGTATAGAACCAACTCTCAGATCATACGAAAATTACGTAATTGTTCTCAATATAAGAAAGCAAGAAAACAACAGCCATGTACAAATACAGTATACAAATTCGTAATAACAACGAAAGAAAGCGTGGATCAAACTAATAAACTGTCAAAATACACTATGTGATCGAAAGTATCTGGACACCCCCAAAAGCATACGTTTTTCATATTAGGTGCATTGTGCTGCCACCTACTGCCAGGTACTCCACATCAGCGACCTCAGTAGTCATTGGACATCGTGAGAGAACAGAATGGGGCGCTCCGTGGAACTCACCGACGTCGAACGTGGTCAGGTGATAGGGTGTCACTTGTGTCATATGTCTGTATACGCGATTTCCACACTCCTAAACATCCCTAGGTCCACTGTTTTCGATGTGATAGTGAGGTGGAAACGTAAAGGGACACGTACAGCACAAAATTGTACAGGCCGACCTCATCTGTTGACTGACAGAGACCACCGACAGTTGAAGAGGGTCGTAAGGTGTAATAGGCAGACACCGTAATGTGTAATAGACAGACATCTATCCAGACCGTCACACAGGAATTCCAAACTGCGTCAGGATCCACTGCAAGTGCTATGACAGTTAGGTGGTAGGTCCGAAAACTTGGATTTCATGGTCGAGCGGCTTCTCATGAACAACACATCACGCCTCGCTTGGTGTAAGGAGCATATACATTGGACAATTGAACAGTTGAAAAATGTTGTGTGGAGTGACGAATCACGGTACACAATGTGGCGATCCGATGGCAGACTCTAGGTATGGAGAATGCCCGGTGAATGTCATCTGCCAGCATGTGTAGTACCAACAGTAAAATTCGGAGGTAGTGTGTTATGGTGTTGTCGTGTTTTTCATGGAGGGGAGTTCCACCCTTTGCTGTTTTTCTTGGCATTATCACAGCACAGGCCTACATTGATGTTTTAAGCACCTTCTTGCTTCCTACTGTTGAAGAGCAATTCCGGGATGGCGATTGCATCTTTCAAAATGATCGAGCACCTCTTCATGATACACGGCCTGTGGTGGAGTGGTTACACGACAATAACATACCTGTAATGGACTGGACTGAACAGAGTCTTGACTATAGCACACCTTTGGGATGGTTTGGAACCGACACCGATACCTCTTCTTAGTGCAGCACTCCATGAAGAGTGGGCTCCCATTCCCGAAGAAACCTTCCAGAACCTGAGTGAACGTATGCCTGCAAGAGTGGAAGCTGTCATCAAGGCTAAGGGTGAATTGCAGCATTACCTATGGAGGGCGCCACGAACTTGTAAGTGCCGGACGTGGTGGCCGAGCGGTTCTAGGCGCTACAGCCTGGAACCGCGCGACCACTGCGGTCGCAGGTTCGAATCCTGCCTCGGGCATGGATGTGTGTGATGTCCTTAGGTTAGGAGAATTGCTAAAAAACATTGCTGTTGAATTTGATGTATAACGTGCTTACAATGATTCCGGCATAGGTTTCGCTGACGTAAAAGACTGTGAAACGAGAAAGACATAGGATACGGTACGTTTACTGACGACGATATTACCGCCGTTTTGCGCCTGCAGACGATGAAGATAAGGTGAAGGTTAGCTAACGAAACTGTCGTTCAACCTGAAGACATTATGACACGTACAGAAATGCAATGCAGCTAGACAAAATAATGGCTAATTTGGAACGCCAGGAGCAAACAGCAGTGGCTGAATTAATACTGGTGTAACTCCTACGCGACTATGCTGCACACAAAGAACTTATGAATCTGGCTCAAAATAAACCTACTGATTAGAGTATAAAATTCACTGTTCTTTTTAATATGTGATCAAAATTAATGTGAAAATAATATATAATTTGTGTCTTTACGTGAAAATAATCGAAGGGTTTAGTGGAAGGAAGTGCTACACCTCAGTTTAGTGAGAATTAATGTCATTGCGCTATCTGTCGTGGTTTCAGCTACAGGACAAGCTGGCAACAATAAGTTCCATTTGAACTGCTAGAAAGCATTGTCGGCTGCATACAATGTTTCACCTTACCATGTTTATCTTCTTGTCTTTGAATGAAAACAGTGCCATTCCACAATGACAATATGGCAGTAACGCCGAAATCTTGCAATCGAGTAAAGAGATGGTTCTTTGCAGAGAGTGATAATGACAACAGAGCTCTATTCTTTGATGACAGAGATGAATATCCTGATTAGGCACCAGGAATTCCTCACACTTTGAAAATACCGCAATTGTGTCTTAGCATTACACTGTACTTATCTTATCTCATAAAGTTTTATACATAGCATCTACTAAATTTTGCGAAATTCTTTAATGTTAGCAGCATTTAAATTTAATGTAATGTGAGTCAGTGAACGCCTATAAGATGGCTACAGTCATTGCTTTGTCTTACCTTGTCGCATAGAGAAACCTATAATGAACTTGTTTGAGGGTTAGCATTACTTTGCCACTAACGTGAGACATAGTGGGTTAGCTCAGGTTTTACCGTGTTTTATTCCTCAGACACTTGTGTATATTTGCTTTTAGGACGGAGCACAATCTAGACCTACTGAAAGAAAAGTAGGAGCCAGGTAACAATGTCAATCAAGGTCAAGTGAATGCAGACTTTTTAAACGCTACATTGCAAAAATGAGGTACAGAGGCAATTCCTACCACCTCAGCGTTAACAAGAAAATGTGCTGGATCAGGTCCTATCAAATAAAAAAAAAAGTTGCTTGCTACCTACCTGCTCTGTCATTGCTATTTTGAAAGCCTCCCAGTGAATAATGAAGAGAAGAAACTTCAAAATAGCTTTATTAATGTTATGACTACACTTAACACACTTCCTGTGTCTGTGTTTGGCGAATGCCTTGACAGCTTTACCTGTGATCATGTGTACTGCCAAAAGTGAAGTACGAAGGAGATGGTGTTACGGTTGTCAGTGAGTAGTTTTTACTTGTGTTTGTTGTTATCTTAAATACAAATCTGGATTTGAATTGGATTGTTTGAGGGAAGAGACCAAACAGCGAGGTCATCGGTCTCATAGAATTAGGGAGGACGGGGAAGGAAGTCGGCCATGCCCTTTCAAAGGAACCATGCCAGCATTTGTCTGAAGCGATTTAGGGAAATCACGGAAAACCTAAATCAGGATGGCCGTACAAATCTGGGAACGTGAACTGACAACCTAAATGCGCTACTGAGCTCAAAGCCACATTACCTATAAAAAACTGATAAGAATTCTGCGTGTGAAAACCGAGCTCATTTACAAGCAAATAAATAAGCAAACTAATAATTCCTTGCTCAGTAGACTTGGTCAGTGTGAACTGTTTGAAAAAACGCAACTGTATAAAAAAAAACTGTAATGTCGACCTCTATAAGAATGTAATCTGAAACACACGAAAATTTCTGCACTGACATGTAGCCCTGGTAAAATAGAGAAACTGACACAACCTACATTGCGCAAAGGAAACGAAGCAATCACGTATTATGAACCTCACCTGCAAAATGAAGTAGTAACAGAAACAGCAACACAAGACTCTGCAGCAGCTAAAACAATACTTCTAAAAACTATCTACGGTTGGTCGAGGGAAAGTGGGTTCTTAATCTTGACAAATAATGCCAATGAAACACGTGACTCAACCTTTAAGTACTGAAATTTCAGTTATCAAATAAAGCAATTATAGACTCAAATATGAAAATTCATTTAACCTAATACGAGGGCTATCCACAAAATACATTACGTTTTGGAATTAAAAATAAATAAAGTATTGGAATTTTTTTTATTATATACAGATGAAAGCCACACTTAAATACTACTTTTCTACATAGTTGCCATTTAAATTAAGGCACTTATCGTAGCGATGGACGAGCTTGGAAATTCCTTCGTCGTAAAATTCGGCCGCCTGCGCCTTCAACCACGTGGTTACCTCTTCTTGAAGCTGTGCGTCGTCATCAAAACGCTGCATAGCCAACCACTTATTCATTGCTGGGAATACGTGGAAGTCGCTCGGTGCCAGGTCAGGACTGTGCGGCGGATGAGGAAACAACTCCCACTTAAAAGATTCGAGAACTTCACGAGTGGCATTTGCCATGTGGGCCCGGGCGTTGTCGTGAATCAGCAAGATCTTTGAGGCCAACTTTCCCGTGCGCTTGTTTTGTATTGCTCTTCTGAGGTTGTTCAGAGTTTGGCAATACCTTTGAGAGTTTATTGTAGTGCCTCTTTGCTTATTCTCATCAGCACTTCTATTTTCTTTTTAATTGTTGCATCACCATTTGGTCATCATCCAACATTGTACCCATTCTGTACTTGGCAGATAGTGCTTGATACCTCAAAAATACAGACAGCACGTTGACAGCCATAAACATCTGAGTAACTACATAACCAAGCACATTTAAAGATTGTAGCGAGATGATGTATAATGATGATCGAAATGGGAAGCTGTTATGGATACCTAAATGGTGTGCTGTGCTTTGCAGGGCTGGAGTATTAGATATTCTTCCGGTTTTAATGTCCCTGTTAATACTCACTGATTAAATGGATATTGAGCCAGACTAGTTTGTGATCACCCTATCCAATAACAACAGAAAAATATTTTGTTCATAGTGGGAGACAAACCAACACTTCCCAACACATTAAAGACATGCTGAGCAGTATTTCCTTTTGATGACTGCCACTACAGATTGCAGATATCTGCCAAAACACCTGAGAAAATGCACCTGATGACTCTTACAAGCGAGAGCCTGTGTCTCTGATCACTACAATAGTGGTGTCCAGATACTTTTGATCAGCGAGTTTAAGCACAGTGCCGAGAGTATGGTGGATTCACTAGATTAAGTTTCGCAATTAGACTGGTGATGGTCAGCACTGGTAGGACGGATGTATCAGCTGCTCCACTGCTGCAGCTGGCCTCAGGCCTTATATGGCCGGGCAGCTTAGTGGATGGCGTGATTTCTTACAATAGCGGCATGTCGCAGGGCCACTGAAACATGTCACTCCCCAAGCGCCGTAGAGTTGGTAGTATAACTAACAAACGAGTGAAGAACAGGAGCCGCCGCGTCTTATGAACCAATAACAGCACCCAATAAAAGCCGGTTCCAGTGTCGACGCTACCATGTTGCCGGCTTCCGTGTAGACATTGTCTGCTAGTGCGCGAACACCTGCTGTTGTGTTGTGTTACCTCCTCGACTACAGTTTTTGTTTGTTAAACAATGTCATCAAAACGATGTTCACCAAGTGACAATCCATTGCGCCGTGGAGTGCCATTAAATAGTCAGGCTTTGGAATTGCTATGGAGGACGCATGAGTTTTATGAGCAAAAAAAAAATTTGTTTCTGTTCTTGGGCATGCATCGATTCCTGCCGATAAAGCTATAGCATACCTCAAAAACTCTAGGACTCAGTGAAAGAACAGTTATAAGGAAAGGGATGCTACTTCAAGACTTACAAGATAGTGAAGTTAACAGTGTGGATTACAGCGCCTGTGGGAGAAAGAGAGTGTTTTTAAGTAATCCGGGAAAGAAAAAAAAAAAGCAGCCTCGTCCTGTTACAGATATTGATTCTTTCCAATCCGATACAATTCGTCGGCACATACACGGATACTATAAAAGGAAAGAATACCCCACAACTGCAAAGTTGCTAATTTCTTTAAAAGAAAGTGAACTTTCCTCAGGGGGGTGGGGGGGAAGCGTCACTTAAGATGGTATTAAAAAGTATGGGTTTCCGTTTTAAAAAGTTAGATGGGCGAAAACTGTTACTAGAAAAGGATCATGTCATTGCAACTCGTACCATATTCTTACACAAAATTGTAGGAAAGGAGATACACTGCACTGCAGTCGAGCTCTGGTAACGTCGTTCTCTGTTCATTGGCTCACTGTGTTTTGTGACGTCAGATGCGCAGAACGAAACTAAACTCGGCCGCCGTCATAAATGACGCGCACTTTAGTGACCGTAAGGAAACCATGGTGCAATGGTTGCAGGCGAGAGACATTGCTGCGGACATGAGCATGTCAAAGCTGCTGTTATACTCGCTCGTAAAAGAAAATAAGCCTGTGACGCCTAAATATGTTGTAGACGAACTTGCAAGCGAACAGGGTCACTTGGTAATTAGGCTACCGTCTTATCACTGCCATTTTAATCCAATTGAATTGGTTTGGAGTGAAGTCAAGGCGTACATGAGAAGTAACAAGAAGACTTTTACTATAACAGAAGTGGAAAGACTGCTATATGAATGTCTTGCTACTGTAGGCGCTACCTCTTGGGGAAAAAAGTAGACCATGCTGCTAAACTGATAAGAGAAGCACAGACTACAGATCTCATTATAAATGATAACGAACAATTACTGATTTCTCTTAATGATGATGATGATGATGATGAGGATGAAGACAACGCTTTTGGCGCCGATTCCGATGATAGTGAAGGAGAATTGGATGGAACTGCGCCATTGACATCATCAATTGGTGAGTGTAAATGTATACAGAATTAATTCTTGCTCTCTGCAATCGGCTAGGCTGTGTGAATAGCGTGTTATTTGGCATGCTTAGATTTACATTATTATACAACGTTTTACATGCAGCTATTACAATTTGGAATGACTTTTCGTAGATATTGTCACTAACTTCAGGTGTTTTTATTTTCCGGTTTCATATACTATCAAATGCTTTGTCTCTGTCGTCGTTCTCTCCATTGTTAGAAAAACGTAGTTTGTTGCACTTACGTATAAACGTTGATTGTAGCTTACATTTACAAAACGTACTTTGGAGTCGTGGGAGTGTGCGGTGGCAGCTATTGCAACCTTGCGATCGCAGTGTAGCCAACCACACGCGAGCTGTCATGTGACATGTTTAACCGGCTCAGGTATAGTTGGGGGCCAGACATGGTGGTGGCAGCTGAGGTGCATCTCTGGCCTGTGTGTAAGTCAGTTTACACTACTGATATTTCAATGTAAACATACAGCAACCAGCCCTTTTTAATGCGTTTTATTTATGCCAATATGCATTTCGGGTTTGCACCCATCTTCAGCTGGCAAATTACATGGATCTTCAGTTTCTACAGTATTACAATCTCGACAGCAGTTTGGATGCTGCAGCAGGCGTTCTCCTCTCCTTGTCTTTTCTTTGCCTTTCTTCTTTTTTGCACCAACACAAACACTTTTTATCACGTATTTTACAGAGGCGCACTGCGTTATCTGCCATGTAGTCGACTGTTTACACTACATCTCCGATCAAGGTGGAGGGGGGCAGCGTGCAATGGCTGCCAGCTGTCAAACTGGCGGGGGCTCTTGTGGTAATTCAGATGGAAGCACAGACCTTGTATGTATTTTTTTGTTCGTTTTAAATAAAGTACACACCTCCTCCTCCAATCCTATTCTTTTGGTAGCTCCGGTGCAATTTTGCAAGTTTGTATTTGTGGCCTGCAGTGTTTGATACATGTGTACAAAAGTTCCCACGATTATTTACAAGTTCACAGTAGTATCACGGTGTCAGACTGCTCTTAGACAACCTGATAGTATGTGAGCATCTGTTTTTAACACATATAAGCAGAAGACTAGTATACATCTAACCAACGTATAGTGTTTTCCAAAACTGCAGTAGCCTGTCAGTTGTTTAAATACACAATTCTTCTCTAATTTGTTTAAATAATGCATTGTGGTAATTGTTACACGTTTAAAGTCTCATATTTACGATCTTAAAATGGTTCTTTTGGAAAATCAGCAAAATGACAGATAATCGTAAAACTGTAAGTGGTGATAGAAGAAAGGTGGTGGAGTGCTTGCAGAAATACCACTCGGCACAATACTCTGCTACAAATTCCAGAAATGAATTTATGCAAAAGACATCTCAGGTGTTCAGATAGGATTAATAGGATTAGAGACAGAACACGAGTGAGGAGGAGTCCATCCACTGGTTGGTCCTCATGACACTCTCATTGTGGTATACAGAGCACAAGGGATGTACAATAGGCCGGCATAGAGGGGAGGGGTGGAGACGAGGGAGAGCAGAGATAAATCACACAGCTGCCTCAGTATGGGAGGACATTGACCTTGGAGGACACTGACCTTTGGCCTTTCTCATAAGGAGAACATGAGCCCCAATGAGGTAGAAATGGTACTGATCCCCTACTACATTGTAAACTGTACCTGCAGTCAGCGACACACAGTGAACTTTTGTATCTCCTGACAATGCCAATCGTGGCAAATAATTTTCTTTGCTACTTGTACTAAAGTTTGTTATTTATCACATGATTTTTGGGTCATGTGAACCAACGCTACTATTTGCCATGTTGTAACTTATCATAATGATGTTGCTGAAACATATACACACCATTTCCTTCTTTCATGAATCTGATGAAGGTCTTAATGATCAAATTAGGTGATTGAGCGAAATGAAGAACTTTGTGATCAAAAACTATTTTAGATTCTACAGATTGTTGAACATTGAATCACTGCAGTTCAGCTACTCACTGCAGTTTATTTTATTTCAAACACGTGTTCACATATCACTGAGCTAGTGGAATTACATCAGATGTGGTAGGAAAGATTACTCAGTGGTTCAAAAATATAGCTGCTTATAGTTTTATGGATGTTGCAGTGGGCTGATTATCTTATTGTCAGCTCTAAAGAGATTTATCTTTACTACCTCTAATGGAACTGTGTGTTGAATTTGTGTTATAAATAGCTGTATCAGTTTTCCTAGATTCTGTCAAGGATGACTGTGTAACAACAGAATCAAGCCTGTTTAATATACCATAGCAGCGTCTAAGTCATACATTAGTCAACATAACCTACACAACATAGCTACTATGGACAATGATAATATAGGCACCTGGTACTGATCAGATAAATAAAGAATAATATCTTATTGTTTGCCTCTTTCAGTACTCTGAAGGAGATCATTGATACATACCTATCAGACTAACAGGAAGAGTGGCTATTTGGTTAATAATACTTGATAAATGGCGCATGTAGTATTAAATAATATCAGTTACTGGAGTGAGTTAACAAGAAATTATTGAGAACTTGTCAGAAGAAATACCTGTAACAACATGAAAAAAATTTTCCACTATATGCCATGTTAGAAAAAAATCTATTTTTTAAATTAATAATAAGGTGCAATTTTTGAGGATGAAAATATGCATCTTAGCTACACCTGTCACAAGATAAGCATGAAAAATCAGGTTTTAATGGCACAGTATAAATAGACAATTCCAGCTATGAAATAGAGACTGATCAAGCATAGCTGAAATATATCATCCAAAGATTCCACAACAATACAGACAAAAGCAATCATCAGAGACTGATAGTAATTGTCTCTTGTATATACCTGGAGTTTTTATAGTCATCTCCAATGGGATTAAAAAAAATTATTCCACTAACCGATTGCTTAAGACAAGCCTAAGCAATGTGTCAGAGCTCTGTCATCAATAAAATAACAGGTACTTTACGTGGGCATCACTGCCATGGGGGGACAGAGGAGATGTGTCCCTTCCAATATTTTTTGAAAAGCAGTTCCAATTTTTTGTACTTATTTGACAAAAGATAACATTAAATGAATATTTACAAGCTTAATTAATCACACATATTAAAAGCTCATGTGCAGTAAGAATTAATGGTTTACAGGATTTACTAACATTCTACTAGATCAGATCCATTTGTATTATTCACTAAAAAGACAATATTCCTAGTTTCAATGAATTGTGGTGGCGTGACTACAAGTGATGAGGCAGCAGGTTAGATAAACATGAATCTGTTTGGTTGTGCTGTAAGTATGTATGAGGGGTGGCCAGGTGGTAGCTGGCTAACAGTCAGATGCCACACAACAATCACTTACAGTCCAGTGTTGTATAATGACAAAGTCATAGTCAGGAGGAATTGCTATTTATTCATTGTTGACTTTTTTTTTAAAAAAACCCAGAGAATGATTCTTCTATAAGGATAGAAGTTGAAGCAATGAACTAAAATTTGTGCCATGGTTGGGACTTGAACCTGGGTCTCCTGCTTATGTATCCAGAAAAATGTTATTCCATCAAATCAAAGGAATGACGCTAAGTAAATATTTATTACAAAGGTATTCCAGTTTACTCAGTTTTTCAACTACAATGTAGTAGAACGCCTAGTTTATAGGAATTTAACAACAGTGTTTTAAACTGATCTAAATATAGCATATAGCCTAATATGGTCTATACATATTATTTCTCCTCCTGCTTAGACCCCCTTGTGATCTATACGCTATCTAACGAGACATTCCCTCCAGCCATTTAGTGTTGGTGATGCCCATGGGTACTCGGGTCTAGCATACATCAACTGCCTCAACACAAATTATCACAACAAGAACTAAGTTTAGAATACATTTACAATGCATTAAAAGTTGTTAAAGTCTGTAAATATTGATGACATGTTCCTTTAGAATTCTAGCCCCTCAATTGATGAATGAAGGACTCTGTAGTGCGATGTAGGTGAGCAATTTGCATTACAGAGTTTCCTTTTTTGTGTCTGTCACATGATGTAATCAAATGAATCAGGAATGTTGGTGCACAAATTACAAAAGCTATGTGTCAAAAGATCGCAGTCCTCCATGGCGCACATCCTCGCTGTTGAATGTTACATTATCAATACCATCCTGGCGTTTCACTTCAGCTGTTTTCTCTGAAACAAGAAAAATGTAGTTAATGGATGCTACGATATCTATTGTGTATTCTAAATTGTACTGTTCTTACACAATAATTATCAGATGACAACTTTGAATTTCAAAAACGAAATGCACGGGAAACTATCACACAAGTTATACTACTACAAACAGTGCAACATCCAAAAGTATCAAATCGTATCAGAGGAAGGCTGGACAATGAAGTGACTATGTTACTGGCCAAACTCGATTTTAGGATGAACTAGTTTTGCCTAGGTCAAACTCGTTCATCCTGTTAGCCTAGGTCGAATTGGTTTATCCTACATGCTTTAGGATAAACTGGTACGTCCTAGTCTGAACTAATGTTGCCTAGTCGGAAAGCATGTCGCTGCCTGTATGAACGGGGAATCACTGAATCATCTCTGGCTCGCCTCTCAGGCCTCTCAACCACTCTTCGCTGATACTGTTCTTTGTTTTGAATGGTATTTTGCGTCGACGAGTGCACATGTTAAGTTGCTGGTTGCGTTTAAAAGATTTTATTGTAATCCTAGTGTAATTATTATGAGGTGTTTCGTTATGGATGAGCCTTCGTGTAGTAGACAAGCCAATCAAAAGCTGTACAGAGAAAAGCTTATGGAGGAAATTTTGCAGAGTGAAAACAAAAAGTCTTCTCATTATAAAGTGTTATCAGTAGACGAATATGCGGATTTGGTTAAACAAGTAGAAGACGCGGAAAAGTTGGAAAAAAGAACATCATTACAAAAAAGAATACTGAAACAATTTGCTGTTTTGAAAATTGGCGATGTGAAGAAACTCGTTGCACGGTGTGAAGGGAATATAAAATACTTCGTTCCAACTGATGAACTTTATATCTAGGCTAGTTTCAAAGCCAATTCTCCATTCAGAAATGAATAGCAGATGCCAAGTCGATTTGATTGATTTCCAGACACAACCAGATGGAACTTTAAAATTCATTCTAGTTTACCAAGACCATCTAAAAAAATTTGTTCTCCTTTGTGTGTTAACATCAAAGAGGATAAAGAAGTGGCTTATCATTTGAACGACATATTCGTAACTGTAGGGGCACCATGCATTCTTGAATCTGATAATGGCAGAGAATTTGTCAATAATGTTATAAGTGAACTTGCAAAGCTTTGGCCAGAACTGAAAACTGTGCATGGAAAACCAAGGCACAGCCAAAGCCAGGGTTCTGTTGAACATGCCAAGCGAGACTGCAAATATAAGTTCTTGGTTAAAGGACAACAATTCGGCGAAGTGGTCGGAAGGATAAAGGTATGTCCATTTCATGAAAAATGGAGCTTACCACTGTGGCATAAAACAATCACCTTAAAAAGCATTATTCACAATCGAACCTAGAGTGGGACTTTCCACTTCCTCATTGCCTCAAGAAATCGTAAATGATATTCAGGATGAAGATGACATAATGAAGGCAATCAAAGATGACAGCAATACTGAGCAGTACAAAGATAGTGATGATGATAACATTGTAAAAATTGACACAAACAACATTCAAAATGCTAGAAAAATTGCGACAGAAAATTTAAAAAAACAAGGTAAAAGAATGAAAGCTTCCTCTGGCAAATCCCATCCACCAACAGACATTGGAGGCAACATAATCATAACTATTCCAGATGCAGAAAAAGCAGAGGTGACCTTCAAAATATAATTGGAGTAATACTTCAAAAACTGGTGAGAGCCTCTACAAAGTTGGCACCAAACATGGCGTACTTCAAAAACATTATTGCAGGCATAGTTTTATTAAAATTTTCCATAATTGTTTGCAATAAAATATTAAAAATATTTGTTTTACTTCCTTTTTATTTTTAGAAGTGATTTAGAGGCCTGCATTCAGAAGTTTTTAGATGTGGTAGATATTAACCAGGATATTGAAATACCTTTAATGACTGCAACCACTATCGAATCAGGGCAAGGCTTCGTGAAATGCAGTTGCATGAAAAACTGTACAACAAACAAATGCAATTGTAAGAAAAACGAAGTACTCTGCAGTTCTAAGTGCCACCAAAGTAAACCTTGCAAAAATAAATAAATAAGCAAATTGCAGATAAGGTGATTTCTGTAGATAGATGTATATAAGTTGATCTAGTGATATACATGAAATTACTGATTAGTTAATAAATTAATTTAATGAATCATATTGACAATTTATTCAATTTACTTTGGATACAAACTAGGATAAACCGATTTGACCTAAGCTAAACTGTTTTATCCTATTGGTAACAGGATGAACGAGTTTGAAACTAGTTCATACCAAAATCGGGTTTGGCTGGTAACAACTATACATAAACAAAACGCCACAATTAAATTACAATTTAAATCTATTGAAATACTTTTTCAATACAGGTCATTTGCAATAAGTATTTATACATTACTTTGTAGTACACTAATGACAAGACATCGATTATGAAAGAGAAAAATTTAAACAATATTTTGGATCAGACTGGCAACACATGGATACTGTGTTGCACACAAAATACATCAAAACTAAATCAACATTTGTAATAGCAGACTCTCATTACTCTCCTCATTATGTTAATAGAAATTTAGCCAGCATACAGTGGTGTGGTGCTGGAGGTAGGGAGGAATATGCACTATTACAAATGTACTATTTCTGTCTAAGTATGCCCTGTCAATAAACTGCAGTTGTCAAATTGGCTACATTAGAATTTGTGCAATATATTCAATGATTCTGAATCTCTGAGTACAAATAAATAAAACTTGTAGAATATTCACTCTGCTATACATCATACAAAAAATGTTTGATTATTTTACGACTTTAGCAGGTTCAGCTGTGATTTATATTTCTTTCCTGATATAACAAATGATGAATGTGTCTACCTGGGGAACAATACTTAGCTGGTGGCAAGTGAACCATTCAAAAGTTCAAGAATCAAGGACAAAAGGCTTAGTTGGTGGTGAGTGAACCAGTCAAAAGCTCAAGAAGCAATGGTCATGACGGCCCGTGTGAAACCACTTCACTGGACGGATACAGCTATCTTATTTTATACAAAAGGCAATCTTTTCAAAACTGTGTGTTTACTGATAACATTCTCTCTGGCTCCCAGCTGCATCAAGTGGTTTAAAATCCACAAGCTTTTGACCGAGTTCTCTTTGGCCATCGTCAATTGGTGACTAACGTGTGGTTGCTGCTGCCATCCTTCTATAGGAGCACTACCTCCTGTGACTTCACTGTGGCACAGTCCAGTGCCATATGAGTAATGTTTCTTCATGCAACCATGCACTCACTTTAACCTTACGATGGTCAAGTCCCAAGCTGTGTTTAAATGCAGAGTGTTCTCAGCATTTTGATAGTGTCCCAGAAACGACTTGTCCTTTTAATAACACATGTTTCATCGAACGCAATTCGGTTTCCTTACCATGTTCTGCTAATGCTAATTTCTCAGAATACCAGTGGTAGAAACACCTCTCATGTTCATATTTCGCGAATCATTCCACTGAAGACTTGTAAGCAGAAGACCCAACAAGGAGAACCTGAAGCAGATTAAGTTTTTGGCGTTCTGTGGCTCACTAAGAAGGCAGAAAATCGATTCAGGCCTTCAGCAAAATTTCGACAACTCACTAGCGCTGTGAAAGATGATGTAGGCCTCATGATATTAGGAACATAGAGAATCCTGTGGCAGTATGGACAGTTTTATGTTAGATTATACACAGTATTGATCAGAGCCACATAACACATGAGTGGCGTTTACGCCTACAGTATCCCGAGAAATTAGCAGTATCAGAACATACTCTGGAATATCGAACTGCATTTGATGAAATATCTCTTATTAAAACAACAAATAGTTTCTGAAATAGCATCATAAACGAAGCAGTCGAGATGAAAATTTCTGAAAACACATTCAATAAAGATGACGGTTTGTAGTGAAATGCAGGTTGGGACCTGTCTACTGGAAGGTTGAAGCAAGTGTGGTGGTGGTGTGACCAGAAAGTTACAGTTCCTTATATGGGATGAACTGGGATCCAGTGACGTCACAGACGGTAGTCAATACTTGATAATGGCCAAGGAGAGCTTGGTCGAAAGCTGATGATCTTTACACCACTTGACGCATCTGAAACCTTGAGTGAATTTTATCAGTACTCCACCACTGCTAAACTATGTACTGATATATCTGGTTCTTTACTGTTCAAAGAGTGATTCCAAAGGAAGTCCAGTATTAATTAGGACTGTACTCTGATGGGACTGAGTTGTAAGCCACACTATCCAAAACCACTCTCCAGAGCAATAAGATATTTAACACTGTATGTCTTCTGACTATTCAGATCAAAGACTAAGTCACGATAAGGCATGAACAATTTGGTACCAAGAAAACAAAGTTAAAGGTAAAACGCCTCCAACGACATAAGCTGATGCCTTGGATTGACGTATACTCATTTTTGTTTGTAGTGCAGTTAAATGCGACAGGAACAAACGCAAACAGACTCACCTGAGGGAGGATCGTTCCAAGGTTGAGCCTCCGCTGATGTGAAGATAGCATACACCAGGTATGCCACCACTGACAGTGCCACAGTCACGTAGAACACGTTGTTCCAGCCTGCCCGTGTTTGCTGAGGGCACAACAAAACTCTATCAGCACTCTACATAATATATATATATATATATATATATATATATATATATATATATATCGCGCGCACACACACACTATCTAGTAACTAAAATACCAGGTGTTTTCTAATGGTGGATTGTGGGCGTTCCACAACAAGGGTCTGGTAAGAGTTATAGGCGATCTGATTTTCTGTGGCATTTCCGAGACTGGGATGAGCTTCAGTGTCAGCAGAATTTTACTACTTGTTCATTGATTTAAACTCGAATGGTTTATAAAATTTGAAGTCTTCTACACGATGTACTGAAATGTTATGGCTGAGACTCTATTCCTCAGGGTGGCAACTTGCTTTAAATGTACAAAAACGTAAAACTGTGCACTTCACAAAATGAGAAAAAAGTAATATCCTGCGCCTACAATACCAAAGAGTCACAGCTGGAACTGGCCAACTCGTACAAATACCTGGGTGTAACACTTTGTAGACATATGAAATGGAATGCGTAAAGCAACGTGGTAGACTTCGGTTTATTGGTAGAATACTGAGTGTGTGCAATCAGTCTACAAAGGAGTTTGCTTACAAATCACTAGTGCGACCCATCTAGAATACTACTCAAGTGCGTGGGATCCGTACCAAATTGAAGTAACAGGTGATACTGAACGTATACAGAGAAGGGTAGCACGAATGCTCACAGGTTTGTTTAATCCTTTGGAGAGTGTCACAGAAATGTTGAAGGAATTGAACTGGAAGACTCTTGAAGACAGACATAAACCACCCAGAGAAAGCCTGCTAACAAAGTTTCAGGAACTGCTTTTAAATGGTGTCTCTAGGAATACGCTACAACCCCCTAGGTATCGCCCATATAGCGATTGTGAATATGAGATTAGAATAATTACAGCATGCAGAGAGGCATTCAAACAATCATTCTTTCCGCGCTCCATACGAGAATGGAACGGGGAGAAACCCTAATAACTTGTACAATGGGACGTACCCCCTTCCACGCAATTCGTGGTGGTTTGCAGAGTATGGATATAGATGCAGGTGTAGTGGCTCAAGTGTGTGCCTGCTCTGTGTGGATTATTGCGACGACTGCTTGTATGCTGGAGTGTTCTGTTTGCGTTGTTATTGGTGACTATGAGAATAAAAGGATGAAACTAATGCTGATACATAGACTTCTCACAAGTAAACCTTTTCTCCTTTGATACCGAGTAGCCGAAAACCCATATATTTTCTGAAAGCTTATATTAGAAGTAGAAAAACTGTGAGATCTTAGGGCCAAAGGGACAAGCGTTTAGGAGCTATAGGACCCACAAAGTATTAATAAAGCGTGTATAGATTGACGTATTCCCATCATGGCGCCTCTATTGCTTGTATGTTCATGTATGTTCCCGTATGTTGCTGTCAAGTACTAACGTACTGTATGACTTCTTCTTATATTCAGATGGATTTGAAAGTCGTTGTGGCTGTCTTATCTCACGATTCGGAACAAGCAATTGGTCTCTGAACATCCAGGAATCGGAAATGATAAAACAAACTACTCTCCTGGAAAATGGTATGGAGATTGTGGAAGAGATCGGGACATTAGGACTTGCTGGAGGCGATGGAGAAAAATGGGACGAGGAAATGGCCTTTGGAGATGATGGTCGGTAATGAACAGCAATCCTCGTCGTAACAGTTGCCTCCCTCTGCTTCGAGTTCATCGGCATCCGAGTATATACCCTCGCCAAAAAGGCAAAAGCATGATGGTCCAGCAGAAATGACAGCAGAGGACTGGACTGCTTACAAGCAGCGCAGCTTAGTGTAGTGGGCTACAGATACTACGACAGGCGAACCTCGGACAAAACGTCTGTCGCTTGCGTCAGTAATGAGTCAGTTCAAGAAAATTAAAAACATTAACATTCTGTACAATTTGGAGAAAAAATGAATAATTTTAGTTGAATCAACTGTTTTTCTATGTCCTTCAGACAATATGAGGTTGCTTGTTCAATGCAAAAGACAAACAACCAGCCATCACAGAAAGTTGGGTTTATAAAATCACATGCCATGAGCGTAAGTGTTGTTACATTGGGCAGACGGGGAAGTCAGTCTGCACCAGGCTTAAAGAACACCATAGAAGCTGGAGAATGAAGAAGCCTCATTCAGCGTTTGCGGATCATTGCCTGAAAAATTCCCACAAATACAAGTACATAATAGATGTGCAAGTCTTAGGGACAAAGGAAAAGGGGGCTAAATTGAACCAATTAGAAATTTTACAAATTGAAAGACAGATGCGTACATCCCCACACCTATTATTAAACGAGTAAACCCAATTCAATTATTCACCTCTTTTAGATGATATAAAATCTCCAGGATAGAAGTAAAACTTTGGGTTTCAGTTCATCACTAGATAAAAAGTTTTTCGCTCATGCATAACTTTAGTCCCATCACGTTAGAGTAATTGTTGAACTGTGTAATTCCATAGGTAATTATTGAAAAATGGTCATTGAAGTAATTTTACATTAAGCCGTGAATCGATACATTGAGAAGCTGAGACGCTATCTTTGCCTTACCATCATGCTTATCTGTGCATTATCATCTCTGGGAATCGGTAATGTACTTGAAAATGGCCTTATAACCCGAAACCTAGGTAGTGCAGTAACATTAATAATAAAATTTGTGAAACAAGGCAAAAACAGTGTCTGTTTAGTTGAAAAGATGAATACTCTATAGATCCAAAAAATCTGCCGGGCTGTCCTACAGAAATTCAAAGAGGAGGAAAGAGAAGGAGCAATTATTCACGACCGGACATTGCGACTATGGGCCCCGCAACTTAAGATAGCGATGGATTCACAAAGTACAGTCGATTTTAAAGCTTCTGATTTCTAGGTATATCGTTTCAAGAACCGGAATAACCTTGTTGACAAAGCAATAACGCACACAGTCGGCAGGATAAGGAGGTAAATTTATCGCAAGCGTGCGATGATTTTGTTGCTAAGATTCGCAACCTCATCGTTACAGAAAACTTTCCACCGACACGAGTTTTCAGTGCTGACCAGAGCAGATTTGACAAAGAGTTACATGGTCATCGAATGCTGCAAACCACAGTAACAACAACTGCTTCCACTGTTGTTGGGTCACTCTCTGCGACACAACACAGTTTAGTGATTATGCCTGTGATTCCAACGGAAGACTAGATACTGTTGCTGACATGTGTGCTTGTATCCGAGCCAGCGGGAAAATTCACGCAGTCAAAGCCGGCAGATCCTCCGAATATAAGATCGTGTGCTGGAAAAACAGCGAACATGTCGTAAGCAGACCTGAAACGGCCTTAACGTGACGCATTATGGCCGAGTGCGCCTACCTTGGGCCAAACATGCCCGATGACAGGAAGAAAATTCTGTGTTTAGCGCATTCATCATGCTCTAACAAAGCTCATGCATTGTCTGCTTCCGAAGTAACTGACGGCAAAGTCATACGAAGAACTCGTACCTGAAGCATATACGGGAAAGATCCAGCAAATTCATTTTTTCAGACACTACAAATCCCTTGTTCGTTACATAAAGGACCCAATCATTATCGAGACATAGGAACACATTTGGCATCGCGATGGTTTTCTGGCCCTGCAGTCTTTTTCTCTACATCAGTTCAGCTTCGGCGCCCCTCGTTTCAACAACTTGATTAAGTACGCTTCTTATAAGAGCGGATACTTGGAAGACGAACCTGGAATGGCGATTGTGCCAAAGGATTACTGCCTCCATTCATTGACAAATGATGGGTGTGCCAAGTGCAGGGCCATCGTTTTTGTAAAACTTGCGCGTTGTGATTTGTCTTTCTGCCCGCGTCAATGTTTATTTGACGAATTGCTCATTGACTGTCTCTTGTAATAGATTTTGTTTGGAGTCAGCAAATAATAAATCACATTTTCAACAGCCCAACGTACATCGTTTCTTTTCCGCGAGTTGTTTCTTCTTTTATGTTGAGATCTCCAACTTCTTACCACATTATTAGTTCGTATAAACACGTGAAACGAGCATTTTAACGGCTTTTGACTCCATGTTTGCAACACTTTACTGACAGTTTGTGGTTCCTGCAGCTCCTAAACGTTTGTCTCCCTGCCCCTATGATTTCACAGTTTTTCTATTTTTGACATAAGCTTTCAGAAAATATATGGATCTCCGGAAAGTTGGTAACAAAGGAGAGAAGGTTTACTAATCAGCTTCCTCCCCGACAGCACCACAGGAACTCTTACCCCAATGTCCCAACCGTAGATCAGATCATCAACAACAGCGTCCCATGCCCTCACTTGATGGTGTAGCAAGATGGCTGCAAATGCGTTATTCTACCAGAGAAATATTGTAGATTATATTTAAATTTTGTACTTGCCACTTAAAATGAACGTTGTATCAATGTTTAATATTCATGTGGCGTATCAGTGCGGTTATTGCAGTTTGTTACCATGCACGAACTGTGGCCGCTGAAAGTTACAGTATTTGGAAACTTGGTGGAAAAGAAGTAGACTCACTGGTCTGAAAATATGGAGATTTTACAAAATGATGTGAATTTACTATAAATGCGATTAATAAACTGGATCAACACTAAAAATGTGAATACAGAATTAACGTAAAATTTGACAGAAAGAATATCTTATGTGGTATGGGATTATTAGTGACCTGGGCAGTGAGTTGGAGCACCATCATCCAAAGACACATTCTATGTTGTTGTATGGTAACCGGGGACCTAGAAACGACTTAGAGGCTCTGTCCCCACTGCAGACGAGTGTAACACCTATGTTTCTGTGGTAGAGTAATAGTGGTGTGCCAGGCGGAGTGGCCATTCGGTTCTAGGCGCTGCAGTCTGGAGCCGAGCGACCGCTACGGTCGCAGGTTCGAATCCTGCCTCGGGCATGGATGTGTGTGATGTCCTTGGGTTGGTCATGTTTAATTAGTCCCAAGTTCTAGGCGACTGATGACCTCAGAAATTAAGTCGCATAGTGCTCAGAGCCATTTTGAACTATTTGAACCAATAGTGGTGTACGTGTACGTGGAGAACTTGTTTGCGCAGAAATCGTGGACATAGTGTAGTTGAGGCGGAATAAGGGGAACCAGTTCGCATTCGCCAAGGCAGATGGAAAACCGCCTAAAAACCATCCACAGACTGGCCGGCTCACCAGAGCTCGACACAAGTCTGCCGGGCGGATTCGTGCCGGGGATCAGGCGCTCCTTCCCACTCCGGAAAGCCATGCGTTAGACCTCTCGGCTAACCGGGCAGGCAATAGACACATTACCGTTCGTATTACTAAACGCAGGTCTTCCAGCAGGGCATGCAAGGCTACCTACAGGAAGCGCAGATATGCCTTGCCTGTTAGGCGTTGTGGAAGGATGACTTGCTCTAGAAGTAGGTTGCCGACAGTCCCCTTCAAATACTGAGAATGAGATGATACTGATACGAGGGTTATTCCAAAAGTAAGGTCCGATCGGTCGCGAAATGGAAACGACTATGAAAATCCGATAAAGCTTTGCACAGATGTGTTGGGTAGTGTCTCTAGTATAACCCCAGTTAGCATCACGTCGCTCTTCTCATTTCTGAGCTCGCAGTGAGTGCATAAAGATGTCTAGAAAATAGTGTCTGCCGCCAAGTACGAGGGCCTGGTGAGAAATTTCGCCTGAAGCTATGCAGCCAACATTACATAACTGTCGTGCTGTTTCGTCTTCACGACAATTCTCAGCCGCATTCTGCAGGGGCAATGAAGATGCTCCTGCATCGTTTTCAAATGGAAATGTTAGATTACCCACAATACAGTCCGCAATTGTCTCCCCCTGAGTTTCATCTCTGGTCACATGAACCGCTGTCTTTGAAGACAACATTTTGACACAGACAACGAGGTGTAGGCCAGCGTGGAGAATTGGCGGAAAGCACTGGCGGCTGCCTTCTATGATGAGGCTATTGAAAAGTTGGTACAACGCTATGACAAAAGTCTAAATCAGAACGGCGACTACGTAGAGAAGTAGCTGAAAGGTGTAGCTAATTGTTACAAGTAAAACATTTCTGATGTTCACTGTGGTTTCAATTTGGCAATCAATCGGACCTTACTTTTGGAATAACCCTCGTAGTTCGCTACCTCCACACCACGGGGATTCTCCGTAGCCTACATGTGGGAGCTTTGAAGGTTAGCCGAAACTGTCTCTCGTAGCCTCGTCTGTTAATAGCATGGGTGACAGGAACCCCACTACCAAGGTGGCCTGTGGGACGAACCAGTGACAAAACCATCCTCCTAGAGGCAACTGCTTAGATAATAAGAGCTGCAAGTGATACGAATGGTGTCAGTTGTCTTGGAAAACGTTCCACGTGGTCGTCTGGCTCACACCATGCAGTGGGTCACCTGCCTGGTGTTCATACTGGGATCACTTTCGAAGATGTTTTGTCTACACCTTAAAGTGGAACAAATTTCCGGCTAGACGTGCATATGAACATTTTTGCTCCTTATCGTCTCAGGGATAGTTTCCTGCAGTTTGTCTCCGTTTAGCAAAATCTCCCTATTGAACTGCGACTTTTATTGGTCCAATAGTTTTTTTAAAAGATTACTTCATTTCGTTCTTCACATGGGGTTAACTGCTCTATTTACTCGTAACATCATAGTCATGTATTGCTTTCTTTCTTCGTTTTTTATTTTTTTGAGAGCTGAAGATTTATCAGGCTTATGCAGAAAATTGTTTTCAAAGTACGAAGGGCGTTCAGTAAGTAAAGTAACACACTTCTTCCTGATAGCAGGTTGGTATTATTCATGGTTCCAAAATACCATATTATTCTCCACTCTTCTGGTTACAAAACCCTATTTTTTCAACATAATGTCTATTCAATACACCTTCTTGTGTGGGTTTGTGTGCCCGCATGGTACCACTCTACCAGTCGATGTCGGAGCCAATGTTTTGCTGCATCAATAACCTCCACCATAACGCTCAATCAACCCCGCGCAAATGGTCCTTTGTTGGTCTGCATGGTCTTCTCTTAGGCAAGAGGAACTCGGCTAGCACACACTTGAGCACCCCAACTGGCGGACGGGTGTGTCAGCACTGCCAACAGAGATGTACAGTTGTACTACGAGGTGTTCGACTGAGATTCGTCGATCACCTCGAATGAGGGTGTCCGCACGTTCCGACATTGCAGGAGTCACAGCTGTGTGGCAGACGGGAGCTGCGCTACCTTGTTGCGATGATGACAGAAGCCTCGCCCAATGACTCACTGTACTCCTGTTCACTTCCAAGTCTCCGTAGACATTCTGCAAGCGCCAATGAATATCTATGGTGCTCTGAATTTCCACCAAAAGAAACTCAATGACAGCTCTCTGCTTGGAACGCACCTCTGTTACAGACGCCGTTTTGAAGGCTATGTATAGCGCTGTCACCTATCGGAACTTCATGAAACCGTGGGGGCTGCAGCGGGAATACTGAACGATGTCCCACAACAAATTCCGCATTTTTTCAGCCGAAAGTAGCTGAGAAAAAATAGTGTTGCATTACTTATTTAACACCCCTCATGTATTACTTAACCATTAGGATTAGCTTGAAATTGAAGATGCATTCTAGGTTACAGCATCTAAATGTATCCCTAAAGATAAATTCTTCTTCCCTAATGGATTGGAGTAAATTTTCTTCTGAGCTACTTTGAGTTTGGTATCTGCGCTTGTACGGACATCCTCCAGCTGTCAAGCATTTGTATTGTATTGTATGTTAACCAGGGACCCAGAAACGATGGAGAGGCTCCATTCCCACCGCAGCCGCAGTGGTCCACAACCCCACGACGACTACCGGAGTTCCACTTCACTCCTTTCCCGCCACACACCGAACCCAGAGTTATTGTGCGGTTGTGCGGTTCGGCCCCCGCAAGATCCCCCAAGGAATGTCTCACATCAGATGAGCGTAACCCCTATGTTTGCATGGTAGAGTAATGGTGGTGTACGCGTATGTGGAGAACTTGTTTGCGCAGCAATCGCCGACATAGTGTAACTGAGGTGGAATAAGGGGAAACAGCCCGCATTCGCCGAGGCAGATGGAAAACCGCCTAAAAACCATCCAGACTGGCCGGTGCACCTGATCTCGACACAAATCTGCCGGGCGGATTTGTGCCGGGGACCACGCGCTCTTTCCCGCCCGGAAAGGCGTGCGTTAGGCCGCACGGCCAACTGGCGGGCTGTCAAGAAATACTGTATACTATAAGGCAGGTAGCAGAATTATAAGGGGCGGCAAATGAAAACGAGACAGGTAGAAAAAAATGTAAGTAAACTGTTCATTATTTCAGAAGTAATCGCCGTAACTGCTAATACAGGATGACAATTACTGAAGTACATGAAAAAAAATGTAAATTAGTTACAAACTAAGGTGTGTACACACCTTATTCAACATGTAAAAGTCACTGCCGACATTCAGATTTAGATTATAACATGTTAGATATGCCTGCCATCATTAGCATTGATGTGGTGCAGAAGAGTAGTGGAGTTCTGCATGACCCGCTGAAGTGTCGGAACATCGATGCTGTCGTTTACGTCCTGAATGGCTGATTTCAGCTCAGCAATGGATTTGGGGTTATTGTTGTACACCTTGTCTTTAATACAGCCCCACAAAAGGAGTCGTATGTGCGCAGATCTGGAGAAAGTGGTGGCCAATCCAGGACCATACCAGTGGCCTCTGGGTACCCTAGAGCCAGAACGCGGTCCCCAAAGTGCTACTCCAGGACATCAAACACTCTCCTGCTTCGATGGGGTTGAGTTCCGTCTTGCATGAACCACATCTTGTCGAAAATAGGGTCAATTTGGGTAATGGGGATGGAATCATCTTCCTGCACCGTTCGGTAGTCACCGTGCCATCAAAGAATATAGCACCAATCGTTCTGTGACTGGACATTGCACTCCACACAGTCACCTGTTGAGAGTGTAAAGACTTCTCGATCGCGAAATGTTGATTCTCAGTCCCCCAAAGGCGCTAGTTTTCTTATTGACGAACCCATCCAAAAGAAAGAGGTCTTCGTCACTTAACCAAACCTTACAGCGCATACTAATTCCCATCACGCCCCGCGGCCAACCGTGCAGCTTGAACGTCCTAACGCAAACCGTTCAGAAGTTATGACGATTTTATTTCATATAGTTCATTAATTGTCACCCTGTACATTTATCCCATTGTGAGAAAAGGTGATAAATGGCTTCATGTAAAAATGTCTGTCGTAGCCTGCCACACCATGATTGTTACACAGGCGTGGTGCCCTTCGTCCAAAGTAAATTGACGGCCACAAATGTCTTTCTTCAGGGCTCCAAAAATATGGAAATCGCATGGGAAAGATCGGGACTGTATGGAGGATGTGTAAGGCCTTCCCACAGAAACTTCCACAGCGAAGTCGAAACATCCACGACACCATGTGTTCGGGCATTATCCTACAACAGAATGATGCTGTCTGTTGATGTGCCCAGCGGTACATGGCCACCTTGCAAAAACTGAAGCGCGCTGTCGAGTCCAAGCGCCCAGAAATGTTGACGGACGGCATTTTGTTGCTGGGTAATGCTCTCTTGCCAAGGTTGTTTCGACGACGCCGCAGAAGTTTCGCTGGGAAGCCCTCCACACAGTCACGATCTCTCTCCATGCGATTTCCACGTTTTTGGTGCCCTGAAGATAGATATTCGTTGCTGTCGATTTGTTTCGTGCGAAGACGTGCACACATGGGTACGATCATGGTTCCGCAGGCAACCGCAAACATTTTTCTGTCATGATTGACCGTCTTGTATCACAGTGGGATAAATGTATTAACAGTTGTGGCGTTTATTTTTGAAATAACAAAGAGTTTACTTTCTTTCTTTTTAACTGTTCGTTACATCGATTTAAGGAGCCAGTTAACGAGCTCAAGTGGTAATCGCCTGAAAAAAAGATATCTTTGCCTGCACGTGTTCCGTATGCATGCGTGCGTATGTACTGGGTGACAGTTATTGAACTATATGAAATAAAATCGTCATAATTTCGGAACGGTTTGTATTAGAACGTTTAAACTGCACGGTTGGTCGTGGGGCGTGATGGGAATTAGTATGGTTTGGTTTGGCGACGAAGCCACTTTCGTTTTGGATAGATTCATAAATAAACAAAATTGGCGCATTTGAGAGACAGAATTCTCATTTCGCGATCAAGAAGTCTCTTCACCCTCAACAGGTGACTGTGTGGTGTGCAATGTCCAGTCACGGAACAATCGGTGCGATATTTCTTGATGGCACAGTGACTACTGAACAGTATGTGAAGGTTTTGGAAGATGATTTCATCCCCATTATCCAAAGTTACCCTGATTTCGACAAGATGTGGTTTCTTGCAAGACGGAGCTCGACCCCATCAAAGCAGGAGAGCGTTTGGTGTCCTAGAAGAGCACTTTGGGAACCTCATTCTGGCTCTATGGTATCCAGAAGCAACTGGCACGGGCCTCGATTGGTCGCCACATTCTTCGCATCTGAACACATGCGACTCCTTTCTGTAGGGATGTATTAAAGACAAGGTGTACAGCAATAACCCTAAAACCACTGCTGATCTGAAAACACCTAATCAGGTCATCGACAGCATCGATGTTCCGACACGTCAGCGGGTCATGCAGTATTTCACTATTTGCCTGTGCCACATCATAACCAATGATGGCAGACATATCGAATATGTCATAACCTAAATCCGAATATCTCTAGCGATATTTACATGTCGAATAAAGTGTGTGCACGTCGTAGTTTGTAAATAATTTAGTTTTTTTTGTATAGTTCAATAATTGTCAGCCTGTACCTGTGTATGTGCGTGTGTGTTTACTTAGGCTACATGTTAGTTACATAACTAGAGAAATGATGACGTACATTGGCGCTGGTGAAGGCGCCGACAATATACGGGACGACGATCCCCGTCAGGTTGGCGAATGTGTTGACAATGCCGACAACCGTCCCGGAGTAGTTGGGTGCAATGACATGCATGTTCATGTAGGGCCCCGAGCAGTTGGTGGACATGAGGAAGCCGTTGATCGCCAGCACAGCCACGATCACAGGCGCGTTGCAGCCCACCTGCGAGACCACGATCAGCGTCGCTGTTGGCACCAGAGTACCTGCAAAAAGCCGATTTCAGTCTTATCGTCGCCTGCAGTATTTAGTGATGATTGCTTTGGGCCACTTAACAACAGTATGATCCGTTTCTCATCAGTCAGAAGATGATGAAATGTCTACATCGATGACAGAGAAATTAACCTTTGTCTCGACTACTTAATCGCATCAAATGACGAGCTGTAGTCACATAAAGTCCGTTCAAAATGGTTCAAATGGCTCTAAGCACTATGGGACTTAAAATCTGAGGTCATCAGTCCCCTAGACTTAGAACTACTTAAACCTAACTAACCTAAAGACATCACATACATCCATGCCCGAGGCAGGATTCGAACCTGCGACTGTAGCAGCAGTGCGGTCCCGGACTGAAGCGCATTGAAACGCTCGGTCACAGCGGCCAGCCACATGAAGTTGCGACAGCATTTAAAATCGTATGAAGCGCTCAGCTCGCAAATATCGCGCGTCACTATAAGTGTGATTTGGTAAGTCTGGTAAATTTCTATGAAAGAATGGACCAATTTTGTTGTACCTTCGCGGTTGGTAAACTTGACTACTCTGAGGGTCATGTAACGAATTTCAACAATGTATACCGTACAGTTCATTCTTGACAGCCGTCTACATTGGTCAGTGTGTCGACTGCGTTTGGAAATGGAGAATACGGAGTTTCGGGATGTTATTAAGCATTTCCTATTGAAAGGGTGAGCAAATCAAAACATAATTGGATGAAGATCACGCGGACTCTGCACCATCATTGAAGACCATTAACTTTTGGATTAACGAATTTAAACGTGGTCACCGCAAGCTGAACCACGTACAAAATCCATTATATGGTAATGCAAGATCAATAAATACAAATACATAAGATTGCTGAGGCTGTAGGCACCTCAAGTGAGCGAACGCTTAATATCGCCCACACAGAACTGGTTCTGCAGAATCTGTGTGCAAGGTAGGCGGCGCGATTGCCAACAGTCGACCAAGAACGCATCAGGTACAACATTTCAACACAATGATGTGTGGAGTAGTGCATTATCTTTTGAAGGAACAGTTTTTTGCGTGCCAGCTGTTGTATTTTTTCAGCCAATGCAAGTTTCAAACGATCCAACAATGAAATATAATAGGGTAGAGTTATGGATCGCAATCCGCAAAGCTTTTTGCACCGATTTGTGACTGTTGAGGAAATCTGGATACATCGTTATTCACCAGGGTCAGAACAATGGACATAGAATGGTCAAAGTGCACCAAAGAAGGAAAGACCATCTTGTCAGCTGGTAAGGTGATGGCCACTGTTTTTTGGGAGTCTCAAGGAATAATCTTCATAGACTATCTGGAAGAAGGGAGAACCATAAGTGGATCCTATTATGTTTCATTGTTGGATCGTTTGAAACTTAACATTGGCTGATAAAAGACAACAGCTGGCACGCAAACAGGTGCTCTTTCAAAGGATAATGCACCATCCCACACATCAGCGATGACATCTACATCTGCATCATACTCCGCAAGCCACCTAATGGTGTGTGGCCGTGGGTACTTTCGGTACCACTATCTGATCCCTCCAACCCTGTTCCACTCGCGAATACTGCGTGGGGAAAATGATTGTCGGTAAGCCTCTGTATTGGGTCTAATTTCTCGAATTTTGTCCTTGTGGTCAAGAAGCGAGATGTATGTATGTTGTCTGAGTCCTCCTGAAAAGTGCTGACCCGAAATTCCAATAGTAAAGCTCTCTGTGATGCACAACGCCTCTCTTGTAACGTCTGCCAGTGGAGTTTGTTTAGCATCTCCGTAACGCTCTCTCGCCAGCTAAACGATACCGTGACGAAACGCGCAGCTCTTCGTTGTATCTATCGGTCCTACCTGATAGGGATCCAGATAGATGAACGATACTCAAAGATCGGGCGAACAAGCGCCTTATAAGCCACTTCTTTCGTGGCTGACTTACATTTCCATAAGATTCTTCCGATTGATCTGAGTCTTGTGACTGCTTTTCCAACTATGTGTTCTATCTGGTCATTCCATTTAAGATCGCTCTGGATAATTACGCCTAGATATTTTACGGTAGACGCTGTCATCAGTAGTGTAGCTGTACAGTAGTGAATTTCTTTTCCTATGTGTGCGCAATATGTTACAATTATTTACTTTCAAGGTCAACTGCCAGAGCCTGCACCAGTCATCAGTGCTCTGCAGGTCATTTTCGCTTCGTTCAGTTTTTGTTTGTCAGCTAGGTTTTTGCTCCTCTTGAATCTGAGATGAAATACTCTTTGTTTAAGATTACAATGGCGAAAGTGCATGAACTGGGCTTTGAATTGGTTCGTCATCCATCCTACGCAACAGACTTAGCCCCAAGTAACTTCTTCCTGTTGCCTGATTTGAAACTTTGGCTTGCTGGGAAGAAATTTTCATAAAAAGAAGAAGTGATAGTTGCAGTCATCGAGAACTTCGCACAGTTTGACAGAATCTATTTTTCCGACGGGACGAAAAAGCTGGAGGATCGCTGAACCTAGTGAATATTCCTCAAAACAGACGATGTCGAGAAGTAAGATGAGTTCTTCACAAAACAAGACTTATCAAATCATACTTGTAGTTCAATTTCTAGGTAATAGATGGTTCTTAAATGTTTTGTAAACTGAAACGCAGGGCAAGTGTGTCACGTGGTAGGTGATCTTAGCAAACAATCAAGGTGGCGAAGAGAATAGGTCGTGGTAGTAATGAGGAGGGTTCACAGAAGCTTGTTAGTACTGTTTTTAACAATAGTAATGAAATGAGTGTTTGCCTTTCAGTGATGTAGTTTCTGAAGTTCAAAGTGCCCTTGAATATCAGAAGGAAATGAAACTTCCTCGCAGATTAAAACTGTGTACTGGACTGAGACTCGAACTCGGGACCTTAGCTTTTCGTGGGCAAGTGCTCTACCGTCTGAGCTACCCAAGCATGACACATGACACCTCCTCACAGCTTTAATTCCGGAAGTACCTCGTCTCCAACCTTCCAAACTTCACAGAAGCTCTCCTGCAGACCTTGCAGAACTAGCACTCCTGGGAGAAAGGATATCCTTTCTTCCAGGAGTGCTAGTTCTGCAAGCTCGGCAGGAGAGCTATACCCTTTCTTCCAGGAGTGCTAGTTCTGCAAAGTCTGCAGGAGAGATTCTGCGAAGGCACACAGTGTTAATCTGCCAGGAAGTTTCGTATCAGCGCACAGTCCGTTGCAGAGTGAAAGTTTCGTTCTGCAGACGGATATGGGTTGCATAGTCCGCCAAGACCAGAGGGCAGTTCTCTGTCCAGTCATGCGGCACACAGGGAAGGTGTATAGAAATATGTTTTTTACCTTCTTCATTATGTATTAAAAGGTCAATGGGAAGGAAGAACATATGCTACACCGAATCTAGGATCAGCGTTGCAAAGCGACTGCTAGAGAGTAGAGCTAACTGAGTACTGTGTTCGCCAGAGTGCATCATCGAGTGCTGCCCCTATAAGACTTCAGGTAGAAACATGGACATAATCCCCGATGCACATATCTCCAACTGAGGGGAAAAATAAGACACAAAAAGATTTATTGCGTACTGCTGAAGAGGAAAAAGATGTGAAAGTGCATGGCAGTCTAAATATGCGGTGATGTAGAAAATTGTTGTGAGGTCTACTGCAACCAGCAATCCTACTATATGAATTGTAGAACAATTATACTAAATGATAGGCATTAAATCTGATTTCACAGCAACCATCAGCGTATTTAAATGCTATCTCATTCGGTTCAGAGTTTAAAAAATCAGGACATGTCGAAAACAGTAACAAACGATGTACTATCTAGTAGAAAACAGCGTATTCTGAGATAAAGCTATTTTTAATTGTAACCGAAATACCAAAAAGGATTATTTATTCAAAATGTTTATAGAATCACTTCTGTTGACTTTTTATCAACAAAGCGAAAACCGTCTGTTAAAATATTTTCTTAATTTGAGGTAAACTTAGGATTGGTAAAGCAAAATAATAATTTTCATTAACATTACTGCGGAAGATAGTCTCCAAAAGAAACATATTATTACTTTACGGTTAGGACTTCTCTTTCATCAAATAATGATATTTGTGCTCTTTCAGAGATATGATTAGTTATATGCATGCAGGTGTTAAAGGACTATTTACCTGTAGCTTTGGTTGCCACCTAGACCTGCAGCAGCATTAAAGATGGACCACAGAAATGTGAAACAGAAAAAACATAAGAAATATAACGTACAGGGTATACGCAGTAAACGATTTTTAATCGTAGATGTGACATCGATATTTCTAGGAGTGACGAATGAATTCGTTAAAACTCTAGAGCAGCGATTCCCAAACTTTTCCTCTGAGGAAACACTTTAAGAATCCTGGTACTTTGACAGAATCCCTTGTTTGTTGTGAAGGTTAAAGAAACTTAACTTAAAAAATGATAAAAACTTGTTTATTCAGTGATTACGTCTATTTTAAATCATAACTAACAACAAAGAAATCATAACAAAATTTTTTAAAAAAAGTCGATAAAGCTTTTCGCGGAGCACTTGCTCACTTTCCGTGGAACACCAACGCTGTGCACAACACTGTTTCGGGAACGCTGTTCTTGACAGAGAAGAAGGTTTTATAAGAAAAATGTCTCTCTTCCACAACCCTGCGGAATTACACGTTTCGTACTTTTAGTTATGGAGCCCCACTGAATGGCACGCTACAGTCGACATTTAAAAATGTATTTTGGAATGAGTGAGTAATAGTCCAGTTTCCTTTGTGACGCAAGTTAAGAAAACTCAATCCTTTTAAGCGGATAATGGTGCATTTGAACTAGTACAAAAAAGTTTCAACCGAGTGAAACTCATACAAAGTAATAGAATAACAAGTCACAATTTGCGCTACTTTTTCCAATAAAAGCAAAATGTTAAGAATATTTATCACCTTCAACGAGTGCAAGGAATAGTTGAGGTAGGATTTGAGACAAAAGTGACTTTCTGTCAACACGCGTTATTCCAGTGTGCTGTTTTTGTGCAGTACTAAGCACGTACCCTATTCACTGGTGAGGCTGGCTTTTCACGGGGTGGGATCTGCACTTATCATAACAATCACGTCAGGGCTTATGAAAACATTCATTACGAGCGACAAGACAGAACCCAACAGAGGTTCAGCCTCAACGTTTGGGGTGGAATTATTCGTGACCATCTCATTAGCCCCTTCTTCTTTTCGCAACGTTTTGTGGACAAACGTAACTGCAGTTTCTCAGAAATGAGGTGCTTCATTTACTCGATAACGAACCTAGAGTCATCGACCGAATGTCGTTTATGCACGATGGTACTCCGCAGACAATTTGTTTGTATCTCGATAACCAGTTTCCGAAGGATTGGTAGAATGGGTTCTGCTATCCGATCGCCACATTTGAATCCAATAGATCTCTTTTTGGTGGGGGAGGGGGGACAGCACACAGTCTGGGACATATAAATTTATTGGCGTATTCGATTGCTGTACCCAATGTCGGTGTTCTGAGGAAGCGTATCCAAAAGGGATCTGACCAAATACCCAACACATCAGGAGTTTTCTTCAACGTGTGGCAAAGTATAGAACGCAGGCTCAGGTGATACATGGAATCACGGGGTCACTTCGACCACGCTCTGTAAATGTAAATGTGTCAGGTGAACGTATCATTTTTGTGCCATGCATAATAAATCATGCCGTACCTATCTAAAGAAGAATTTTCAGACGCAAGTTCATATGACCTTTTTGCAATGTTTTGATGGAAAGTATAAATCTCTAAAGTTTCTGATACATGTTTATATACAATCTGTGTGTCAGTACGTCAACCAACGGCAAAACATAGTGAGATAAAATGAATATACAGGGCAAGAGATAAATTAAAGAACAAAATTGCACGCTATTGTGGGATAAGAAATTAAAAGAGTCATGAGCACTGGAGGTCGCCACTAAAGGGAGTGAAGAATTTTTGATAAAATTCGCTCGACCTTCAGGCCACCTCAAGTGGTTTAAAATCCTCTTTCTCCCATTTACTATCAATCTATATTCTGTACTCAGGCTGTTCATTCCATTCAGAAGAGCATGTAATTCTTCTTCACTTTCACTCAGGATAGCAATGTCAGCAACGAATCGAATCAATACGAGGGCAATTCAATAAGTAATACAACACATTTTTTTTCTCAGCCAATTTTGGTTGAAAAAACCGGAAATTTCTTGTGGAATATTTTCAAACATTCCCACTTCGTCTCGTATAGTTTCATTGACTTCCGACAGGTGGCAGCGCTGTACGGAGCTGTTAAAATGGCGTCTGTAACGGATGTGCGTTGCAAAAAACGAGCAGTGATCGAGTTTCTTTTGGCGGAAAACCAGGGCATCTCAGTTATTCATAGGCGCGTGCAGAATGTCTACGGTGATCTGGCAGTGGACAAAAGCACGGTGAGTCGTCGGGCAAAGCGTGTGTCATCATCGCCGCAAGGTCAAGGAAGACTGTCTGATCTCCCGCGTGCGGGCCAGCCGTGCACAGCTGTGACTCTTGCAATGGCGGATCACCATCAAACAACTCAGTGCTCAACTTGACATCTCTGTTGGTAGTGCTGTCACAATTGTTCACCAGTTGGGATATTCAAAGGTTTGTTCCCGCTGGGTCCCTCGTTGTCTAACCGAACACCATAAAGAGCAAAGGAGAACCATCTGTGCGGAATTGCTTGCTCGTCATGTGGCTGAGGGTGACAATTTCTTGTCAAAGATTGTTACAGGCGATGAAACATGGGTTCATCACTTCGAACCTGTAACAAAACGGCAATCAATGGAGTGGCGCTACACCCACTCCCCTACCAAGAAAAAGTTTAAATCCATACCCTCAGCCGGTAAAGTCATGGTTACAGTCTTCTGGGACGCTGAAGGGGTTATTCTATTCGATGTCCTTTCCCATGGTCAAACGATCAACTCTGAAGTGTATTGTGCTACTCTTCAGAAATTGAAGAAACGACTTCAGCGTGTTCGTAGGCACAAAAATCTGAACGAACTTCTCCTTCTTCATGACAACACAAGACCTCACACAAGTCTTCGCACCCGAGAGGAGCTCACAAAACTTCAGTGGACTGTTCTTCCTCATGCACCCTACAGCCCCGATCTCGCACCGTCGGATTTCCATATGTTTGGCCCAATGAAGGACGCAATCCGTGGGAGGCACTACGCGGATGATGAAGAAGTTATTGATGCAGTACGACGTTGGCTCCGACATCGACCAGTGGAATGGTACCGTGCAGGCATACAGGCCCTCATTTCAAGGTGGCGTAAGGCCGTAGCATTGAATGGAGATTACGTTGAAAAATAGTGTTGTGTAGCTAAAAGATTGGGGAATAACCTGGTGTATTTCAATGCTGAATAAAACAACCCCTGTTTCAGAAAAAAAAGTGTTGCATTACTTATTGAACTGCCCTCGTAATATCCTTTCACCTTGAATTTTAATTCTACTCCTCAGTTTTTATTTCTATCATTGCTTCTTCTATGTACACATTGAACAGTAGGGGCGAAAGACTACATCCCTGTCTTACACCCCTTTTAATCCGTGCACTTCGTTTTTATTCCCTCTTGACTCTTATTACCCCTCTCTCCCTATAGTTTACCCCTATTTTTCTCAGAATTTCGAACACTTTGCACCATTTTACTTGTCGAACGCCATTTCCAGGTCGGCAAATTCTATGAACGTGTCCTGATTCTTCTTTAGTTATGCTTCCATTATCAACCGCAACGTCAGAATTGCCTCGCTGGTTCCTTTACCTTTCCTAAAGCCAATCTGATCTTTATCTAACACATCCTAAATTCTCTTTTCTATTCTTCTTTATATTATCGTTGTCAGCAACGTGGATGCATGAGCTGTTGAGTTCATTGTGCGATAATTGTCGCACTTGTCATCACTTGCAGTATTCGGAATTGTATGAATGATATTTTTTCGAAAGTCAGATGTTATGTCGCCAGACACATACGTTCTACACACCAATGTGAATAATCATTTGCCGGCTGGTGTGGCCGTGCAGTTCTAGGCGCTTCAGTCTGGAACTGCGTGACCGCTGCGGTCGCAGGTTCGAATACTGCCTCGGACATGGATGTGTGTGATGCCCTTAGGTTAGTTAGGTTTAAGTAGTTCTAAGTTCTAGGGGACTGATGACCACAGATTTTAAGTCCCAGAGTGCTCAGAGCCATTTGAACCAATAATCATTTGTTGCCACTTTCCCCAATGATTTTAGAATTCTGATGGAATGTTAGCCATCCCTTCTGCCATTTGATCTTAAGTCCTGCAAAGCTCTCTTAAATTCTGGTTCTAATACTGGATCACCAGTCTCTTCCAAATCGACTCCTGTTTTTTCTTCTATCACATCCGACAAATCTTCCCCCTTGCAGAGGCCTTCAGTGTACTCTTTCCACCTATTCACACTCTCCTCTGCATTTAGCAGTGGAATTCCCGTTGCACTCTTAATGTTACCACCCTTGCTTTTAATGTCACCGAAGGTTGTTTTGACTTTCCTGTATGCTGAGTCTGTCCTTCCGAAAATCATGTCTTTTTCGATTTCTTTATATTTTTCATGCAGCCATTTCGTCTTAGCTTCCCTGCACTTCCTATTTATTTCATTCCTCAACGACTTCTATTTCTGAATCCCTGAATTTCCCTGAACATTTTTGTACTTCCTTCTTTCATCGATCAACTGAAGAATTTCTTCTGCTATCCATGGTTTCTTCGTTGTTATCTTCTTTGTACCTACGTTTTTCTTTCTAACTTCTGTAATTGCCGTTTCAGAGATCTCCTCTTCAACTGTACTGCCTACTGAGCTAATGGTTATTGCTGTATCTTAGTACTGCTGTATCTAACTTCTTTGTGTACTGATTTTCCACGACTAATTTCTTCAACTTCGGCCTACTCTTGTAAGGGTGACGAAGACGAAAGCATCTCTCGTGTTCTACACAGCGCTGTTCAGTAGTACACACAGTCTAACATAAAACTGTCCACACCCACACGGTATTTTATATGCACCTGGCGTTCCGAGGTCTACGTCGTCTTTCACAGGCCTCATGACTTGTCGAATTTTTGCTGGAACCCTGATGACCGAATCGAACTTATGCCTCTTTAGGAGCCAGATATTTTTCCTGTTACTGAGCTACAGAGTGGCAAAAATGGAAGCTTCTTCGAGTCCTTCTCGGGGTCCTCCTGCTCACGTGTGTTCGGAAAGATGGCTTGAGAAATCTGGCAATAGTTGTGGCTGTTTTGCTTTAATACTTTCCGCAAGTAGTTCGGTACCTTCGGCAGGTTTTCAGCTTCTGAGACGGCCTCCGTTTGATGCACCAAGGTCCTCAGAACAGAACGATTCAGTGACGGATGGTGATAGCTGATAGCGTACAGCTATCGGTCTGTTGTGGGTGGGTTTACGGCAGACGCTGTGGTTGAGATATCGGTTTGTTTCATGGCGGATGAGGACGTCAAGGAACAGCAAGGTACATCTGTCTCTACCCCCATGGTGAATTTAATGTTGCCACGGATATCCTTGATGTGATCCAAAAATTCTCCCATCTTTCCAAGTCCACGGCACCAAATAATGAACGTGTCGTCGATGAAACGTTAAGAGCAACTAGACTCTGCAGGGGCCATGTCCAGGACGATGTCGTCAAAGTGTTCCGTAAACAGGTTGGCTGCAAATGGAGCTAATGGGCTCCCCTTAGCCGTCGCTAAGGGGACCTATTAGCCGTCCGTCTGGTTCAAATATTCTCTCCATCGTACAAAAAATACGATGGCATCAGAGTGCGCAAACCACTTGACGCAGCTGGAAGCTCGAGAGAATTTTATCAGTATATATCGCTGCCAAACAGTTCATTCGTATACGAGCAATTTTGTTTTGCCACGCGCGACTTGTGATATATTTGGTTTCTAAAACAATGAACGATCGGCTTGAACTTACCCATTCCGTTTATAATGCGAAATCCGTGAAGTTTGGATATGTAGCCCTTCCGGAACACAAAATCGGTGAGCCATCCGAAGAACAGACTGCCGCCCGCACTTATAACATGGGGCGCGGCCGACAGGAAGCCGTTCTGCAACGAATAGACACATACATAGACAGATACGTGAGTGAGCGCTTCTCAGATTACAAACATAGTAAGCTATAAAATGACATCGAGAGCCACAAGTTGTCCCACCAAATGAAAACAATTGAACAGAACTGGTATTAGAAGTTTTCGGTGGATGTTTATACTCTTCAAACTGATTAATGTTCGCTGGCAACTGTGTTCGTTTTTGTTGAGGGCAGTCCGTAAAAACTCGCCATGTTGATACGCGACTACGATAATTCCTTTTGTTTATCAGGCTTGAGTAGACCCCTATAGACATTTGAGGCGAACGATGGGTGCATTGCGACTGAATATTGAGTGAACAGTGATATCCGTCTTACTGTCTGCTCACTACGTATAGGGAGCAGCCGTTACTCGTAGCCGCGCGCTCTAGGGCGCCCTGTCACGGTCCGAGCGGCCTCCCCCCCCCCCCCCCCCAACCCCCCCTCACCCCCTGGAAGTTCGAGTCCTCCCTCGGGAATGGGTGTGTGTGTTGTCCATAGTGTAAGTTAGTTTAAGTTAGATTAAGTAGTGTGTAGGCTTAGGGACCAATGACCTCAGCAATTTGGTCCCATAACACCTTACCACAAATTTCCAATTTCCGCTACTCGTAAAGTCCCTAATCGATGTTAATCGTCGGAATTAAATTTCCCAAGGAAAATATTGAAATGAAATGGAGAAGGCTTGTAACTGATGTGAGGTGGCGGGATCTGCGATCTAGAAATGCCGCAAGATGCCTTTTGAGTTCGGCAGCGGTGGAATTTACTTTAGCAAGAGTTTCGGGTTAACACCATACGGCCCATTACACATGTAGTCACATACCGGACTCACTATGGCGAATCGGCTTCCAGAAGCAAAAAAATTTTGATTTTCAGTATTTTACATAATTATTTATTGAATTTAAAAATTTGTAATGCTGTCGTATCTTACTCATAAAAGTTATACAACAAAAATTTTTGTTACTCCTGCAAGCCTTAAGTTAAACATAAGTTTACTCGTCTTGAATGTAAGGCGCGATCTTCATTAATTCGTTTAAACGTTTAACACAGTAAGTATTGAAGTTAGAAACTGTGTATAATATTATTTCTTGAGATCGTCTATGTCACGGCGCGCGAATTATCCACACTGTTTTCATACAGTGTTTGAGAATACGACCACTTAGCGACTACCAAAAAATTTTACACACAATTTTGAGACTTTTAGAAACTTTTTCTCGCTGAAATCCCTCCCCCCCCCCCCCAAAATAACGAAACGAAAAAAATGTGTAGCTTACTACATTTTCGCTGTTCGTGCTTTATGGATCTATTTTGCACAACCCCACGCCCCCATAAAGACGATAATCGGAACAACTACAAGCAGAGTAGAAAGAAAGCATAGCTAAAAAGCAATATCTCATAAATACGCAACTCGCGAAATGTAGTAGCTAGGAAAACTGTTATTTTTCACTGGCCAGCTGTAGCATCTAATCTGCTGTCGATGATGCAACTACGTCCTGACTAAAGACTCAAATATGTATCATTCTAATTGAAGGTGGATGAAAGTCCGAAACGCGTCTTATCATTACAAAGTGCCTGGTCGCTGTATTTATTAAAATAACTAGCTATTCCCGCAACTGCGCTAGCCTATCAGTGGTTCTGTTATGACGAGTGCTATGCTGAGTAGGCAAGCTAGCAATTTGTAAATGTGTATACAGTGGTGTAGAGAAGTATGAATAAAAAAAATGCATGCAGTGCGGGTATGCAGCCACATAATAAATATGCTTTTGTTATTTTGCTGCATGTCGAATCTGAAAGCATGCATTATATTTTCTAATTATACAAGGTGTATCAAAAAGAATCATCTGATTAAAAAAAAACAAACTGCTAGGTTATCCGATATAAGTGCGTGAAAACGTACTGTTGGAAAGAGCAAACTCTCGAGTTTTACGTGGTACTCGCTAGGTAGCAGCAGTGTGCGCCCATTTCATTTCTAGTAAAAATAATGTCGGGACAACAGAAAGCGTTTTGTTTTCTACGTTTTGAACAACGCGGGTCAATAATAACCGTTCAGCGTGACTTTCGTAATAGGTATGGTGTGGGTCCTCCTACAGCACAGATTATTAGACGATGGCATGAACAATTCCGAGAAACAGGTCGTTTGCGTAGACCGTCCTCGAGTGTCTGACACAGACATCGAACGTGTCCGCTATCGTTTCACAAGGTGTCCGTAGAAATCCGTTCGTCGTGCAGCTCGACAGCTCAACATGCCCCCATGTCCGTCTGGCGTGTGTTGCGTCGATGTCTACATATGAAACCATACAACATTCAGCTACTGCAAGCTCTTGGCGAAGGTGAGAAACAACAACGTGTAGAGTTCCATAATTTTGTTCTTGGCAAGATGGAGGATAACACTTTCCTTCCATGCTTAGTGTTTAGCGATGAGGCAACATTCCATTTAAATGGAAAGGTGAACCATCATACTGGGAGAATATGGGGTATGGAACAAACACATGAAGTTGTACAAAATGAGAGATACTCTCCAACATATAATGTGTTTTGTGCAGTTTCACGGGAAGAGGTGTATGGTGCATTTTCCTTTGCCGAGAACACTGTCTCAGGAAGCACACATCTCGATATGCTTGAGTTCCCCACAGTTGGAGACAGATTCGAATGACTTCATTTACCAACAGAATGGGGCACCGCCACAATGGCATCTGGAAGTGCGGGAATTTTCAAATCAAAGGATTAGTGAACGATGGATTGGTAGCCCTGGAGCAAAATATTCAGCCTTACATTGCTGACCTCCAGGGTCAGCGGACCTGACTGTATGTGATCAATTTTTGTGGGGATTTATAAAAGACTTTGTTTATGTGCCTCCGTTACCAACAACAATAACAGCAGCTGTGGAAGTTGTAACTCAAGACATGCTCGCTGCCGTGTGGGAACAATTTGAATGCCGCATTGACATATGCCCTGCAGCTCGAGGGGGGGGGGATATTGAACACCTATGAAAAGGTATTAAAAAAAATCTTTTTTAGTTTCCCGTTCATCAAAAAACAAAATTCATTGTATTTGTTTAGTAGTTTCAGAAATACAAATGTGCCAAATCGGGTGATTGTTTTTGATACACCCTGTAAATAAAAAACGCCTCGATTCATTACATTTGCAGAGAAGCAGAGTCCTTAGAGGTCCGTTCGGCTCACCAAGCACTGGCTGTGAGGTTTTTCCACCAGAGCAAAATATGCCAAACGTTTCTTCCTTCCATTTCAATGCATTGTAGCGCCTACATTTTTGATCCATCCCGCAACATGAATAATCTATAAATAACATAATCAATCAATAGATCGCAATGAAATTCAGCCTCATAAAAACCGTCTCACGTTGCACGTGTAAAGATGCCACGTCTCCCTGTTTGTCGTACAGCCTTTAAATGTCGCCGTCGTTGTGGGTCTTCAAGCGTCTCGGCAGCTGTAAGAGACGCGTGAAGCTCGGCGTCTAAAATTCGACGGGCTAGGGTGAGTGTATTTGTGTGTCTGTAGCTCTTAGGTCGCCTGGCGTTCTGCATCGAACTTCCGGCGGACGTGAGGTTACTCCGAGGTTAGTTGGATTCGAGTAACTTTCACAGCTGAACTCTCTTAGAACGTTGTATCTCTTCTAAATCAGATTTGCGACGCTTATTGCAATAATCTTAAATATGGTTCTCGGACCTACAGTCGGATTTTCTTTCTGTATCTCCACAAAAACTCTCCAGTTATGCCAAATGGTGTAACAACTCAGCATCATAAACTGCGCCCACAATAGCACTGTATTTGCACTTTCACGTAATAATCTATAGACACAGCGCCAACGTCGTCTGCGTACAGTTCACGTATTTGAGATTTAAATATTTTAATAACCCTCAAAAAGGTACAACTTTCTAAAGTAGCCCATGATCTTTCTTAGGGTTCAAGCTATCTCCATATCAAATAGCATCGGAATCGGTGCAGCGTTAGAGTCGTGAAAACGTAACACAGTGAGTTACTTTAGCAATTAATGATACTGGTATTCCTGTGGATTAAACACGTTGACAATTGAATAAGCATGGTATTGATTACGTTGAATCGTATTACGTGGAACATATCAAACAATAAAAACATTTTTTTCAAATATGACAAAGTTCAGAAGTGAAAGAGCAAATATTCCTCAAATCAATAAGTATCTTGTACTACACACTTTGTGAAGTAGTCTATATTCATCCTTAAGACTCAAGCTGTCCCATGCCAAATTTCAAGGATATCGGTTCACCGGTTTAGTCACCAAAACGTAACGGACCGTGTTAATTTCACATTTATAATACACTGAAGTTACAAAAAAACTAGTACAGGCATGCCTATTCAAATACAGAGATGTGTAAACGGGCAGAATACGGCGCTGCGGTCGATAACGCCTATACGAGACAAGTATCTGGTGCAGTTGTTAGCTACTGCTGCAACAATGGCAGGTTATCAAGCTTTAAGTGAGTCTGAACGTTGTGTTACAGTCGGCGCACGAGCGATGGGACACAATATCTCCGCGGTAGCGATGAAGTAGGGATTTTCCTGTACGACCATTTTACGAGCGTACCGGTAAAACACCAAATACCACTGCGATCGGAAAAATATCCTGCAGGAACGGGACCAACGACGACTGAAGACAATCGTTCAACGTGACAGAAGTGCAACGCTTCCACAAATTGCTCCAGATTTCATTGCTAGGCCATCAACAAATGTCAGCGTGCGAACCATTCAACGAAACATCATCGATATGGGCTTTCGTAGTCGAAGGTCCACTCGTGTACCCTTGATGACTGTACGACACAAAGCTTTACGCCTTGCTTGGGCCCGTCAACACCGACAATGGACTGTTGTTGACTGGAAACATGTTGCCTGGTCGGACGAGTCTCGTTTCAAATTGCATCGAATGGATGGGCAGGGGAGACAACCTCATGAATCCATGGACCCTGCATGTCAGCTGGGGACTGTTCAAGCTGGTGGAGTCTCTGTAATAGTGTGGAATGCGTGCAGTTGAAGTGATATGGGACCCCTGATATGTCTACATACAACTCTGACAGGTGACACGTACGTAAGCATCCTGTCTGATCACCTGCATCCATTCATGTTCGTTGTGCATTCCGATGGAGCTGGACAATTCCAGCAGGACAATCCGTCACCCCAAATGTCCAGAATTGCTACAGAGTGACTCCAGGAACATTCGTCTGAGTTTAAACACCCGCGCTGGCCACAAACTCCCCAGACATGAATATTACTGAGCATATCTGGGATGCCTGGCAACGTGCTGTTCAGAAGAGATCTCCACCCCCTCGTACTCTTACGGATTTATGGACAACCCTGCAGGATTCATGGTGTCAGTTCTCTCCAGCACTACTTTAGACATTAGTCGAGTCAATGCCACATCGTGTTGCGGCACTTCTGCTTGCTCGCAGGGGCACTACATGATGTTAGGCAAGTGTACCAGTTTCTTTGGCTCTTCAGTGTATTATTCCATACTGCGCGTTGTATTCTTCAAATCAATAAATACGTTGTGCTTCACGCTTTCTACAGTAGCCTATGTTGTTCCTCAGTGTTCGAGCTATCATCATACTAGATTTCATCAAAATCGGTTCACCGGTTTAGTCCTGAAAACCTAATAGACAGTTACTTTCGGATTTATAATATTAGTGTAGATATAATGCACAGCCAAGGAGCCTGGTTAACATAATTAAATTTTTGCGTCTTCAACCATGAAGATATTGCATTCCGATCTCGGCGCCATCTCATGTTTAACACATAAATTAAGTTGTAAAATAATCAGACGTTTAAAGCTTTCTTATACTTGGGAGTTCGATCCTATGAATGATCGGGTTTGGGATTACTGGTGGTTACTAAAAGAGAACACTGTTGATTGTGTTTCCAAGCAACTTTAGGCAAGAGGATTTAGCTTTTCTGGACGGTCTTCACATTAAGTCGCAGACACTCATTTACTGTGGTCTCAACAAACGTTGTAACGCCGAATCTTGTTGCCCCACAACTGTCGCATCTCATTCTGTGTGCGAAGAAGAGAGTCCGGTCAGGGGCAAAGAAGTAGGTCACAGAGCTTTTGTTTAACCATCTCGTTTTAAGGGGTTTCCCTAAAGAGCTTGAGGTGTGTGCTTTGACACGACCTCTGTCGATTCTATATCCTGCTCGCTCCCCTCTTGGAAACTGGGGTACAGACTTTATTCATCACAGAACTATCAAGTATATCTAGAAATGATTGACTGTCATTATACTAAATCTTTTAGTATTGCCGAATGAAACGGGAGACACTGTGTCTTTAGTAAGCGTTACATGACTTGTGTTTTTAGCGTTCCAGACCTCAACTGATAAAAACGGAACCCTTATACTTATATAGGATCACTTTCTATTCCGTCTGTCTGTCTGTCTGTCTGTCTGTCTATCAGTTTCTCAGGAACAGATAGAGAGAGGTACCAAGCTGAAATGTGCATCACATAAGGTCTTTCGGTTCCTTTCTAAGACGTCACAATCGTTTTGATACTGGCAAAATCGCTGACCAAAACCTATAATGTACTTCTCGTTTGCCTAAAATCATGGAATTTGAAAAGAAGCAGGGTTTCACAATACAAAATCCGAAAATCGTTAATTTGTAATTATATAACTTATAAAATATTTTTTTACCGTTTTTTGTCCATTTGTCTGTCTGTTAAGACACTTTTTTCTCGGAATCAGGTAGAGATGTTAAGTTAAAATTTATGTGAAATACTGAAGTCTACTTTCTATAAGCGGTGTAAAAAATTTAAATTTGTAATTCAATGAAATCAAAAGCTATGACCATTTTTGTCACATATTTTGAAGCAAACTCACTGGCTGAAACCTTTAAGATCTGTCAGTCTTCGTTTTAAGCTACCGTTGGCCACTCGACGATGTGGAAGTCACCAGAAACAACACGTGTTTCTAATTCCACGTTAAACTGTAGGTCCCCTTTCCCCAGTTGGATAACTAGTTCGGGTTAGGGACTCGCAAGTCGATGAAGAGGCGTCCAATAGAAAGACTTGTACCAGGCTATTGAGCCACACGAAATTATTATTATTGCCTGTATATATGGCCCAACAGCCTTGCCGCAGTGGTAACACCGGTTCCCGTCAGCTCACTGAACTTAAACGCTATCAGACTGGGCTAGTACTTGGATGGGTGACCCTCCGGCCTGCCTTCGCCCTCTCTCTATCCACCTCCTCCTCTCCCTTTCTCTCTAGCCATCCCCCGTGTCCCTCGTATCCGCGCCTACTGTCTGCGAAATGTGTTCTGAATAAAGTTAGTAGTAAAGAAGTAATAAATTTAAACGTCTTGCATTCGGTTTTTATGAAGTCGTATCTCCCATAATAAGTGTCGTACAATGATGTAATGTTTCTGGTACATTCAGTGGTATATGCGAATAGTGTCTGCAAAATGTGTCACGAATACAGTTTGTAGTAAAGAAATGATAATTTAAATGGCGTGCTTCATGTGGCAGTTTTACTACATGAACAGCGAAAATGTAGTAAGCCACGAACATTTTTTGCTTTCTGCATTTTGTGGCGGTCGACAGCGAGAAAAAGTTTCTTAGGTGTTTGAAATTATGTGTAAAATTTCTTGTAAGTCTCTAAGTCCTCTCATTCTCAAATAGTGGATAACTAAAGTATGGGTACTGTCGCGTCGCGGGCTACACTGCTTTTTCACCCTCACTGCCATTCCTTTCATAGGCTGGTGGTTCTTTACTCCACCAACCTCAAGAGGAGGGTTTGGTCTCATCAGCGCCAGACATAAATGTCGGACCTTACTAATCAACCGTATGCATAAAACTATCAACAAAGACACACCGAGCTTAATAAAGAACTTAATGCTAAATTGGAAGCCATGCAGTATAATGCCACCCATTAACGTGAAAGACGATTACTGTTTATGAAGTAAAAATTCACGCAGTGGACACCAAATGAAAAAGCTACTCCTTATGTTTCTGATCTAGACTGCCATAAAAATGCGAAGGAATTGTTAATCAGAACTCAGGGAGAAGTTGTAGTCTAATTCACAATCGATTTATTGCTTTTAAACAAGACAAGACAACAAAATTATTAAAGAAACTTCACACAAAAAATATTTATTCAACAAAAGCCTTACTAAAATGGGATCTATGGTGGCGAAAGTGATCTGCTGGGGATCGACACACGACACTAACCAGTACACTACTCGCCTTATCTCACTTCATACACGTGAATCCAGGTTATGGCATAAAATTACGCCACCACCGAGCATCTATATTCTACCATACAAAAAAAGGAAAAATATGGTTCGAAAGGACAGGGTGCTGAGAAATAGATATTATAGCGCTACTTCGTAGCAGCGAATACTTTACCATCCTACTGGTCAAGGCGCCACACTACGATGCGTTCGCCGACTGAAGTCACGGACGGCGGCAGTCTGTTGTTAAATGCGTGTTCCCGAAAAATGCAAGTACGCGGTCTTGCGTTCGGTTAATTCAGAATGCAGGTACTTCCCTAAGAGCCTCTGAAACCCCGACGGATTCCAGTGTGCAGGTGGTCCAGTTTGCTGGTCTGCCAAACCAATTTGACTCCGTGCCACGACTGTGCGTGTCGGAATACGTCAAATGTTTAGACGGCCGACTAAGGACAAATAAGTACACCCAAGCGTCACTCGTTGTGACCGTGATGATATATGCAGTACCTCTGACGGTTCAGAAGGTGACTGGCACAGGCTCTAAGTCGCGCCCTAGTAAAGGACACAAGTCTCACCGTTTAGGTAGAGACCTGCAGTTCTTTACTAGCGAAGTGCCAGTACAAGAGACTTGTACAAGAGTCGATCTCCCTTTCTGTGTGTTGCCTTCTCAGCTCGGTTCCGAAAGCACATTTCTTTTTTTTGACTTCCCTCAATTTCACATAAGCCAATCACGAGTTGGAGCTCGGCATTCTAAGCTCAGTGAATGGTCTTTGCACTTCAAACCGATTTGACCAATCAGAGACTTAAAGTTAATTGGCAGAAAACGGAAAAAAATTCAGCTTTATGGCCTCTTTCCCACATGTTTGCCGTGTCTTTTGCTAACACAATACAGGGTGGAAGCACAGCCCTCCATAAACAGCTTGTTATCTCCCCTGTTGCGTCCATTTCAAAGTTTGCAAAGAATAGCCATAAACTAGCAATGACAAAACATGTTTTGAAACAGAGTCTGCATGTCTGGGCGCCAGTTTTCCTGTCCCACGGACATTTGCAGAGCGTTTACATTTCTTTTGGCGGCTTGCTCGCTAACAAGGCCTACAATGCGCTGTCGGCGACCTTTTGGCTGTCTAATAGACGCGCACTGCTGCAACTTGAGATCCATATTGTGTACAGTAAACACGCACGTACGCTTTCCCTGCTTCCATCCAACTGTGTAGCACCAGCCGACTGACGCGTGTGGTATTACGTCAGCCAAGGTCAGACCTTTTCTGTACTGCCAACACCAATCTCAAGCGCGGGCGCATTAAAAAAAAAAAAAAAAAAAAAAAAAAAAAAATTCCGGTTATTTTTGACACCCCCTTCTACTGTTGTGTTGAACTGTCAAAGGAAGAACAAATAAAAATTAAGTACACAAATAAAAATAAAGAAATATCGTTATGTGAAATTTTCTTGAAGGTATGGGTTTGTTTGCAGCATGATTAATCCAGAATAGATATAAGTGTCAGAATGGTTCTAAGAGTCACTGTACTCACACTTTGCATATCGAAGTGGAGGACGCTGGCGAGGTAGAGGGGCAGTGAGGAGATGTAGATATAGAAGGTCCAGTCGAAGGTCACCATGATGGCGATGAGGGCCCACAGCGCCGGGGTCGTCAGCACGCTCTTCCACGGCACGGGCAGTCGCTTCTGCAACGTAACGACACGCACGGTGGAGAATGTCTCTTCCGTGAACATGAGAAACAGCTGCGGAGCATGCTCGTCGCTTTCCTAAGGGCGGAGAGTTGCACATAAAATACAGGCATGCAAATTGTAGTATAAAAGCACTGCAGTGTGGAATCGAAGATGAACGAGGACGTAACCTCCTGTGCATCTGCACACAAGTCCAGGAGATAGAACCGGTTCTAAAGAAACGCCCGTTTTAGACATTTCTGGTCAAAATCGACTACTCAAAGTGCGTGCGCCTTGCGTGCCTGCGAGTAAATCAGCAACCAACCACGACGCGAGTGTAAATCGGCACCCTACCAAGAGGCGAGTACGTATATAGCGTCAATGATCTATGGATTGTGCCGAGTATGGAGTTCTAAATTTCCGAGTATGATGCCACGCTGCGCATGCGCAGAGAGACCCCATGTGGGAGCATCAGCTAACGTCTGAAATTATAACCTGTTCTGGTCGAGCTTACTCCCATTATAGCAACTAATTTTGTGCTTCCGTGTCTTCTTAATCTTTATTATGTTTTTTGCTTTGTTATCGTAGCACACTGATGTCCTGGCATTTTTTCCTACCAACGTCCTCCTACAAGAGAGACGAACTATCTGAAAGCAGAAAGTATTTACGTTTTACAGAGAAAATGCAAAAATAAGAATGTAAACAGATAGCACTGTTTTAACGAAAATTAATTGAATGGGGAAGAAGTCAGAGTTCTGGACAAGAAAAATAATTTTCGGTTGTTATTTGGCGCACAACAAGAAAGCAACATACAAAGGATAAAGCAAAAAGCCATTATTTACTGCTTTCTACGTACTGTCTGACGTGTTTGCAAGTACATGTTTTCTCGAGCGAATACATGCATATGTTCTGAAATGTTTGGATGACACTATTCCTATTCCTTCAGTTCTCAGGAGTGTAGAGAATTTTCCACACGACCGTTGACAAGAACTTCCGCTATGAATTCTGTGCTGGTGATCAATAAACTCTATTGTCATTGCTTGTTCCTACTTCTTGTTACTGTATTTCGATTTTTTCGTGCGCACGACAGTCTCTCACAACCTCGCTTTCACCAATCACAAGTCAAACTGCACAACAGACAGCTCTCACAACCACCCGCAATTTTGGCGCTGACGTAAAACGGAAATGGCCACTCGGAACAGACAAGACTCACAATCAGTACGGGAAGACAACGCCAGGGGCGCAGCAGGAGATGCACTTGTCTCGACTAGTTAACTGAGACGAGGAAGTCGTTCGTGTAGAAGGATTATAACAGATTCGTCGCGGCTGTAGCTGAAGCGACAGAAGACGTCACAATAAGAAGAGATAGAAACGGCAATCAGTTTTCTCGAGGAGTAACGGTAGCTCAAGTTTTGAGAAGAAGTCCCTCGTGCTCAGTGTTTTATAGTGCTTCATACTCTCTCTGTTAGTGCCCGACCATCAGTGTTTGTCCAGGGTGAGCACAAAGTCTTGCCATGATTATAAAAATTATTACAGAATAACGGTTTGACATAATAATTTACATTTGATGCCGTTACATAGGTTAGTGTTACTAGTTTTTTTAAGACCACTTACGGCCGTGCGTGATTAGCCGAGCGGTCTTAGGCGCTGCAGTCATGGACTGTGCGGCTGATCCCGGCGGAGGTTAGAGTCCTCCCTCGGGCATGGGTGTGTGTGTTTGCCCTTAGGATAATTTAGGTTAAGTAGTGTGTAAGCGTGGGGACTGATGACCTTAGCAGTTAAGTCCCATAACATTTCACACACATTTGAACATTTTTAAGACCACTTACGTTAATAAACCTCAACGTGTGCTCCCCTGGTAGCTCGGAGAATGTCGAGGCGGTATTTCAGTTCCCGCCAGGTGTTTTGTAATATGTGTTCTGTCACAGTACCCACAGCAGCTTGTATCCTAGCCACCAGTTCGTCGACGTCAGCAACTGGTGTGACGAAGACTCTGCCCTTGATATAGCCCCAGAAAAAAAAGTCAAGGGGCGTAATGTCTGGAGAGCGGGGTGGCCAGGGTGTTGGACCGTTCGTTCCAATCCACCGATCCGGAAATGTTTAAATGTTTCATCCATCAAATCATGCAGTATCAAAGCCCAGTGTGTGTGTGTGTGTGGGGGGGGGGGGCTCCATCTTGCTGGGAAATTATCCATGGTTGATATTCTTCTAACTGTGGGGCAATGTTAGCGGTAATGGATTTTTCCGCGAAGAAAAACGGTCCAAAAATTTGTTATGTATGAGGCCGCACCGAACATTCACTTTTTCGCTGTCTCGCTGTAACTGTAAAGTAGCATGTGGAGAATCTGAACCCCATATACGAACATTATGCCTATTTACCATTCCACTGACATGAAAGGTGGATTCATCGGTAAAGCATATGCGATTTAAGTAATCGTTAGCGCCATCAATCCTATTGAGAATCTCAGTTGCAAATTCAGCACGTGTCAGCAAATCATTCGGTTGCAAGGACAGCACGATTTGCACTTTGTAAGCATGCAATCTAAGCCTTTCATGAAGAATCTTCATCACACTGCTTGTGGTATTTGAAGTTCACGTGATGCTTGACAAGTTGATTTAGACGGACTCCGTTGAAAGGATTGCCGAACTCGATCAACAGTTGCATGAGTCACACGAGGCTGCCACTTTAAGGACGATCTTCAACGCTGCCTGTTTCGCTAAACTTTGCATACCATCGCTTAACTGATTTAAAGTCAGGAGGGCTGCGTCCATAAGAAGCCCGAAGTTTACGCTGAACACTGATAGGCGATTTCGTTTCGTGATACCAAAGCACACATCGCGCTTTCTCCTGCTTCGACGCCATTTCGCCAGCAACTAACGTGACCTAACAGACCGTGTTGTGGAGCACTAGCGCCATCTATTGGTCACAACAACTACTAACACTAACCTAAGTAACGGCATCAAATGTAACGTATTTTGTCAAACGGTTATGCTGTTATAAATTTTTGTAATCAGGGCAAGACTTTGTGCTCACCCTGTATATCGAAGTGCTGGATGCCGGTATCTCTCAGCTTGCAAATGTTTGAAGAATGTTGTAGCAAACTTGCTGAAGCTACTGACTGAATAATACTTTTGCTATTGGTTTCATCAGCCTGATCATCAGACGGACACTTTAAATTCATTTTAGCGCAATACTGGCACTGACCGAGCAAAAATCAGTCATCATTCACGGAATCACAGTTACTGTAAATAAGCGCTTTCCCAAACATTTTCTGAAAAATTAATGCAGAGGATATGAAACAGTCCTGGCAGATTAAAGCTATGTGCGAGACCGGAACGCAGTCCCTTTTTTCTTTTCCTTTATTTCATTTCGTTCGTTGTTTTTTGACACCCGTTAAAGTTCATCATTGATCTATTCACTCAGTTTTTTTTATTACAGATGGCAGCTAACCCTCTGACTGAACACGCTGAGCTAAGGCGTCAGTGATCCGGGGACCTACACCTTTCGCCGGCAAGTGCTATATCGACAGAGCTACCCAAGCACGACTCATAAACCGCACTCAAAGCTTCACTTCCCAGCTTTCGTCATAAGCGAGTACGTCCAGAATCACTATGCAGACTGAATCCGATCTCATCCTAGAACGCGACCCAACTCCTAATTGGTCCAGGCCATAAGTTCTTGACATCATCACAGATCTTTGAACACGCTACATTCACCAGTCAACATTACTATGCCACTGTACTGCTTCCTCAAGTGCCTCTTTCCAGTTGTGCATTCAGCTCTGACTTCATTTTTTGTGGGCGAGAAGTGTGGCAGAAACGCTACAGCGGGCTGCTAGATTTATTACCAGTAGGTTTGATTGACACGAAAGAATTACGGATATGCTTTGGGAACTCAAATGCCAACCGCTGGAAGTAAAAAAGCACTCCGTCATCAGGCCACAAGTGGCCCATCGGGACCATCCGACCGCCGTGTCATCCTCAGATGAGGATGCGGATAGGAGGGGCGTGTGGTCAGCACACCGCTCTCCCGGTCGTTACGATGGTTTTCTTTGACCGGAGCCGCTACTATTCGGTCGAGTAGCTCCTCAATTGGCATCACGGCGCTGAGTGCACCCTGAAAAACGGCAACAGCACGTGGCGGTCCGGATGGTCACCCATCCAAGTGCCGGCCACGCCCAACAGCGCGTAACTTCGGTGATCTGACGGGAACCGGTGGATCTACTGCGGCAAGGCCGTTGCCGCTGGAAGTAAGACGACGTTCTTTTTGGGGAACGCTACTGAGAAAATTTAAAGAACCGTCATTTGAAGCTAACTGCAGTCCCATCAATCTGCTGCGACTCGCGGTTCGCCTAACGACCACGAAAATCAGGTAACAGAAATTACGATCAGTACGGAGTCGCATAGATATCCGTTTTTCCACTCGCTCTGTTTGCGAGTAGAACAGGAAAGGGAATCTCTAATAGTGGTACAACGTACCCTCCGCCGCTCGCGGTATGATAGCTTGCAGAGTAGGTACGTAGATGTAGATGTATTTGCCCTTTTCTGCCCATGCCATGTTCCTAATCCATTAGAGATGAAAACATTTCTATACGACTTTCTTGCGTTCACAACGCCAGATTTGCACCTGGTGGCCAAAACTGGAACTAATCATTTTCCAGTGTAAACCGGTTCCGCATTAACGCGTTTGTATATCTAGCATGTTTCGCTGATAAACGATAATTACTGCCCACACAGGGCCTCTGTGAGTACTTGCACTTCAGTTGTAGCCGGCTGCAGTGACCGAGCTACAGTCCGGAACCGCACTGCTGCTACGGTCCCAGGTTCGATTCCTGCCTCGGGCATGCATGTGTGTGATGTCCTTAGGTTAGTTAGGTTTAAGTAGTTCTAAGACTAGGGGACTGATTGTGACGCTACAACGCAGTCCTTACTATGATTTTTTTCGCTTACTTAACACATGAAACTGTTTGTATACGATGTATTGTCTAGTGTAGATATGTATTGTAAATACTATGTTTAAATTATGTAATATTGAACACTGGCAAGTCAGGGCATATTTAGTTAAAATTGAAGTCAGAGAGATTGTTTTGTCGCGCCTCTGGGCGCGGGAGCACGCCAGCGGGTAGTAGTAGCAGTGACGCTGTGCTCGGAGTCGAGTGCTGCTATTCATAGCTGTGTTACATCTAACGGATAGTTTGTGGATATAAGTACGACGGGAAAGTAACGGTCGGCAAATCTGGAAGCATGGCCGGGCAAGTTATTATGAATTAATGGGCATAGTGCTGAAGAAACGAGGACTTAAATGTGAAGCGCACTGTGGGCCCGAGTCGCAACAGTAAAAGCCCGCTGCCACATTGTGTCGCCGCCGTGGTCTTCCGTCGATACACCGACAACGAGGGAAGTAAGATCTACGTAATTTTCGTACGATAAAATTGTAGAAGGCTTGCCAGTGGCTGTGCTTTTCTCTGAAGTTGAACAATTAATAACAAGCACTTTATAATCGAAGTGTTGCAGTTACATTCCGCACGACAATAACGCCGAGTAGGTTCCTTCCGATCCTTACCTAATTGAACCGAGTGTGTAACGCCGTTATCAAGAGAAAATATGTTAATTATTAAATTATTTGCATAGACGATGAAGAGTAAATTTCAGACTGGTTATCGTAGTTAATTGTTGCACTTCATAAGCTTACGCCAACCGTAGTAACTTAATAATAGACTGAAGTAATAAATTTGATTATTAAGATTTACTTCAATGCATATTCAGCTGAAGTTAGTTCAAGGAAACTATAAAGCTTATTCCACATGACAGTCCCCCAGTTAATGAATTATTATCATTCAAAACATAGTTAATCAATTATTGTCAATATATTTCATTATCAGTAGATTAAACTGTGCAAAGTACCTAATTTTAAAGACAGAATGACAGTCTATTATTCAAAATCTGTGTTGTCAGCCTTGCACTTAGCTGACAAATTATGAACAAAATAATTATCAAAATACTTATTGAAAGTTAACCATTAATGTTTAAGTGTAGTTAGATTGTTATGACATTGTTTTATATGACTACTGAGCCTGACACAGCACTTACGTAATAGTTCCCGTTCCACCTGCTACGCTACAAACAGGTAAACTTTACTTTTGACTCAATTATTCACGTACTTAACAGTACTGTCGCTCATCAGTTGAGCTGGCGACCGATTTTTTAATTGCTTTTACAGCTTAATCATTTCTTTCGGCAAAATTTCCACTGGCAAAATTTATTTCCAAATTATTTCCATTATTTCATTTACCGATCGTTATTGAATGAAATTACTCATTCAATGACGATCAAGTTATAACGTCTCCTGTTTCCCGCGGAATAACCATTATTTACTTCGGATTCGGATGCCTTATCCCGACGCGGGTCAAAATTCATAACTCACGGTCATTGTCAACTAGTAATTTCGCAAATCCCGGGAAGCGGGGGGGGGGGGGGTGTTATATGATGACCTCAGATGTTAAGTCCCATAGTGCTTAACGCCATTTGAAACATTTTGTAACCACGCGGTAGCATTAACTAATAAGCGAAGAGAAGTAGATGCAGCTAGCGTGCTTTTGCGATTAATGTCGCTGCAGCCGGCGTTACCTTGTTGATGGGCAGGATGTAGGCCTCGATGTAGCAGCGCTCGGCAGGGTCGATGCTTGGATGCTTGGCCGGCGAGTCGGCGACCAGCAGGAACCAGGGGATGCACCAGAGCAGGCCGACGGCGCCAAAGGAATAGAAGGCGAGCGGCCAGCCGCCGGCCATCTCGCACATGGCACCCGTCAGCGCCATCGACGCGATGACGCCGACGTACATCCCTGCCGGCGAACGCAACCAGTAAGAGGTACTCTGACAGGGCGCCCACACGTAACAGTACAGGCTACTCTACACTGAAACGCCAAAGAAACTGGTATAGACATGCATATCCAAATACAGAGATATGTAAACAGGCAGAACACGGCGCTGCGGTCGGGAACGCCTATACAACACAACAACTTGAAAGGTCTCTGTTGGATTCCTTTCATGTTAATTTTTTAAAACTGTTGTCATTTACGGCATACATTCCACTTCTAAATTTACTGTGGTGTTTCTGACTATCTGGGAGGAGACTGAGCAGTGGAACGTGTTACTTTTACACATAATCAAGAACGATCTGTCACACTACTACACTTTAAAACACAGTTTATATGTCATTCATGTCACACAGTCTCATACGGAACCTACATCCGCTTTCTTTTATATACCGTATAAGATAAGATACTGTCATCCCCCTTCCCTTCTGTCTGATAGGATGTCTACATCTACATTTACATCTATATCTACATTTATACTCCGCAAGCCACCCAACGGTGTGTGGCGGAGGGCACTTTACGTGCCACTGTCATTACCTCCCTTTTCTCTTCCAGTCGCGTATGGTTCGCGGGAAGAACGACTGTCTGAAAGCCTCCGTGCGCGCTCTAATCTCTCTAATTTTACATTCGTGATCTCCTCGGGAGGTATAAGTAGGGGGAAGCAATATATTCGATACCTCATCCAGAAACGAACCCTCTCGAAACCTGGCGAGCAAGCTACACCGCGATGCAGAGCGCCTCTCTTGCAGAGTCTGCCACTTGAGTTTGCTAAACATCTCCGTAACGCTATCACGGTTACCAAATAACCCTGTGACGAAACGCGCCGCTCTTCTTTGGATCTCCTCTATCTCTTCTGTCAACCCGATGTGGTACGGATCCCACACTGATGAGCAATACTCAAGTATAGGTCGAACGAGTGTTTTGTAAGCCACCTCCTTTGTTGATGGACTACATTTTCTAAGTACTCTCCCAATGAATCTCAACCTGGTACCCGCCTTACCAGCAATTAATTTTATATGATCATTCCACTTCAAATCGTTCTGCACGCATACTTCCAGATATTTTACAGAAGTAACTGCTACCAGTGTTTGTTCCGCTATCATGTAATCATACAATAAAGGATTCTTCTTTCTATATATTCGCAATACATTACATTTGTCTATGTTAAGGGTCAGTTGCCACTCCCTGCACCAAGTGCCAATCCGCTGCAGATCTTCCTGCATTTCGCTACAATTTTCTAATGCTGCAACTTCTCTGTATACTACAGCATCATCCGCGAAAAGCCGCATGGAACTTCCGACACTATCTACCAGGTCATTTATATATATTGTGAAAAGTAATGGTCCCATAACACTCCTCTGTGGCACGCCAGGGGTTACTTTAACGTCTGTAGACGTCTCTCCATTGATAACAACATGCTGTGTTCTGTTTGCTAAAAATTCTTCAATCCAGCCACACAGCTGGTCTGATATTCCGTAGGCTCTTACTTTGTTTATCAGGCGATAGTGCGGAACTGTATCGAACGCCTTCCAGAAGTCAAGGAAAATAGCATCTACCTGGGAGCCTGTATCTAATATTTTCTGGGTCTCATGATCAAATAAAGCGAGTTGGGTCTCACACGATCGCTGTTTCCGGAATCCATGTTGATTCCTACAGAGTAGATTCTGGGTTTCCAAAAACTACATGATACTCGAGCAAAAAACATGTTCTAAAATTCTACAACAGATCGATGTCAGAGATATAGGTCTAGTTTTGCGCATTTGCTCGACGACCCTTCCTGAAGACTGGGCCTACCTGTGCTCTTTTCCAATCATTTGGTACCTTCCGCTCCTCTAGAGACTTGGAGTACACGGCTGTTAGAAGGGGGGCAAGTTCTTTCGCATACTCTGTGTAGAATCGAATTGATATTCCGTCAGGTCCAGTGGACTTTCCTCTGTTGAGTGATTCCAGTTGCTGATGAATGAGCAAATGTATTTCTAGTTGCATGCTTGATGGTAGCAGACAAGCCTGTCTGCTAGAGAACAGTAGGACCAATGTCGGAACAGGTAGCTACGCTTTCTAAAAGCAAAGAGGTTTCTGTTCTTAGTATGGTCCTGTCCGTCTCTTGTCATGTTGGTATAGGAAGCTGCCTCTCTGGTCACTTCCGTTTTGTATCTGGAAGCACCCTTGGTAGGGGCCCACGGCAGTCGGTCGGCGGCGAGCGTCTGAAGTGGTAAGATCTCCGGGTAAGCGCGTGTCTGCTACGTCCAGAGGACAATGGATTTCTTAAGTTCAGCCTAACTGAACATATAATCACCTTTATTTCAGGTTTAGATCTAAAATATCTTATGTTATCTTAAATTGCAACGCAGTGTAGTTCGAGTGTGAAGTTCAGAATATCTTCCAGTAGTTGCTTTGTCACTACTTTGTGAGTAAAGTGGAACAACGTGTTGAGGATCCGTAACTCTAAGATCATCAATCTTAAATGCGAGTGTGTGTGAGATTATAACGTCTCGTCTTGACAATATTTTCCAATATAGCAACTTTTCTTTATGTTCAACACACGTGGGGTGTACTTTGTGAGACCAGTACCACGTGCTTATACAATTGTTTGACCCATCAGGTTAATAGTAAGACAATAGTAACCAGTTCGAAGTTTTTCTTTTGTAAATTGCGTTTCGATGTAATTTATTTTAATTATCAAAATTATTGTGGAGTTACGCTCTTTGTGTAAACCAAGTTGACCACGTGTAGCATGTGGTGTAGTCATCAAAGTAGCCCTCAGCTATTCTTTTTGCGAAGATTTCACAGAGAGTTAGTATGAATTTAGTATACCAGTGTGTGGTAATTTCATGACGGACAGGATTGCGCTACGTACGTAACTTCTCTGGGTGAAAATTGAATCGGTTAGTTGTGGTTAATTTCCTCTTGCATATGTTTCAACGTTCTTCGTGTGTTATTTTATGAATGCAGTGTTGTATGCAGTCTTCCAATCTTGGTCCAAATTTGATGTGTTCCGTAAGATTACAAACTCACATTTTCACAATCCTAAATAAGGCACCAGTTTAGTTATGAATCAAGTTTAATATGCTGAAATTTTAACGGAACAATGATCAATGTTAAAATAAAATCCAAATATAAACTGATTTATTTCTTTTTATTTAAATTCTCTTTATATATATATAGATATATATATATATATATATATATAGATATATATATATATATATATATATATATATATATATATATATATATAAACGGTTGTCGTAAGATGACTATTAAAAGATTATAATTAATGTTAGTCTGGTTGGGAATTTGGTAAGCTAGACTGGATACCTGGTGAAACAGTTGCTCATTAATGCAAGCTTAACTTCCCTAGATAGCTCATAGCTTGTAACACGCTTTTATTGTCTTGAATATCAGCACCGCTTTCAGAACAAATTAATGCATCAACATTAAAAACTGTCTGGCACAATTGTTAAATCGATACTGCTGTTACAATGGCAGGTTTTCAAGGTTTAAGTGAGTTTGGACGTGGTGCTATAGTCGGCGCACGGGCGATGGGACACAGCAGCTCCGAGGTAGCGATGAAGTGGGAATTTTTCCGTTCGGACATTTCACGAGGGTACCGTGAATATCAGGAATCCTGTAAAACTTCAAATCTCCGACATCGCTGCGGCCGGAAAAAGATCCTGCAAGAATGGGACCAACGACGACTAAAGAGGATCGTTCCCGCAAATTGCTGCAGATTCCAATGCAGGGCCGTCAGCAAGTGTCAGCGTACGAACCATTCAACGAAACATCATCGATATTGGCTTTCGGAGCCGAAGACGCACTCGTGTACCTTTGATGACTGCACGACACAAAGCTTTATTCCTCGCCTGGGCCCGTCAAGACCGACGTTGGACTGTTTTCGACTGGAAACATGTTGCCTGGTCGAACGAGTCTCGTTTTATATTGTATCGATCGGATGGCAGTGTACGGGTGTGGAGACAACTTATGAGTCCAAGGACCCTGCACGTCAGCAGAGGACTTTTCAAGCTGGTGGAGACTCTGTAATGGTGTGGGGCGTGTACAGCTGGAGTGATATGGGATAGCTGATACGTCTAGATACGACCCCGACTCCGGCAAAACATCAAATCTCCGACATTGCTGCGGCCGGAAAAAGACCCTCCAGGAACGGGATCAACAACTGAAGAGAGTTGTTCAACATGACAGAAGTGCAACCCTTTCGCAAGTTGCTGCAGATTTCAATGCTAGGCCGTCAACAAGTGTCAGCGTGCAAACCATTCAGCGAAACATCACGGATATGAGGTTTTGGAGCCGAAGGTCAACTCGTGTACTCTTGATGACTGCAAGACACAAAGCTTTATGCCTCAACTGGGCCCATCAACACTGAAATTGGACTGTCGATGACAGGAAACATCTTGCCTGGTCGGAAGAGTCTCGTTTCAAATTGTATCAAGCGGATGAACGTTTAAGGGTATGGAGACAACCTCATGAATCCTCATGAATACATGTGAGCAGGACTCAGTTCAAACTGGTAGAGGTTCTGTAACTGTGGGGCGTGAGCAGTTGGAGTAATACGGGACCCCCATGAGACGTCTAGATACGACTCTGACTGGTCAAACACGCGCTAGCATCCTGTCTGATCACCTGCATCCATTCGTGTGCACTGCGCATTCCGACGGACTAGAGCAATTCCAGCAGGACAATGCGACACCCCACACGTCCAGAATTGTTACAGAGTGACTCCAGGAACACTCTTATGAGTTTAAACACTTCCGATGCCCACCAAACTCCTCAGATATGAATATTATTGAGCGTATCTGGGATGCCTTGCAAAGTGCTGTTCAAAAGAGATCACCGATTTATGGACAGCACTGCAGGATTCATGGTGTCAGTTCCCTCCAGTACTACTTCAGACATTAGTCGAGTCCATGCGACGTCGTGTTGCGGCACTTGTACGTCCTCGCGGGATGCTACACAATACCAGGTGTACCAGTTTCTTTGGCTCTTCGGTGTATATTACGAAAGTGCTAGAACGAGCTCACGGGCACAGGAGCTAATGGTCACGTTGTAGGTTGCCTATCTAACAAGAAAAATTTGATTTTCTATATTTTATACAATTATTAACCGAACTCAAAGATTTAAAATGTGTAATGGAACTGAACAATAGCTCATCTTTTGCCACTTACAGTACTTGTCGATATAGTTAAGAAAAGGATTACCCAAAACACTTTATAAATATTCTAAAAAACAAGAAAAACGAAAAAACAATCGACGCACCACGAAGAAATTAATGTAAATCTACAGACAAACACATGATTACAATATCAGAAAAACTGAGGAAGTCAGTAACGTGTTGACCTACCACTGGCCCCTTATACAACCGGTCATTCAGGTTGGTACGCAGTGATGTAAAGTTGTTGGATGGCCTGAGAAATGTAGTGCCAAATTCTGTCAAACTGGTGCATTAGATCGTCAAAATACCGAGCTGGTTGGAAGGCCCTGCCCATAATGCTCAAAACATCCTCAACTGGGGAGACATTTGGCGACGTTGCTTGCCAAGGCAAGGTTTGGCAAGCGGAATGTAAGCCTAGGATGGGTTGCCATGAAGGGCAACAAAATGGGGCGTAGAAAATCGTCGAGGTACCGCCATGCTGTAAGGATGTCGCGAATGACAACGGAAGGGGGCCTGCTGCGAATAGAAATTGCAGTCCATACCATCACTCCTGGTTGTTGAGCCGTATGGTGGGTGGCAGTCATGTTGGCATCCAACCACTGTCCGGAGCGTCTTCCGACAGGTCTTCTTTGGTCGAAGACAATTCTACTCCAGTCAATGACAGTACACACCGAAGACTTCTCTGGAGACGCCCAGGTCAGCGGTATGATACTAATGTGACTGTCGCCCACCATTTCTTTTCGTAGCAGGACCGCTTTGGATGTCATCCGCGGCAACCTTACAGCACAGCGGTACCTCGGCGATTTCCTACGCTCTGGCTTGTTGTCCCTCATGGCAAACCATCTTGGGCTTACATTTCAGCAAGATAATTACCCCTGCACACGGTGAGAGTTTCTGCTGATTATCTTCGTCTTTACCAGAGCCTATCTTGGCAAGCAAGGCCGATGGATCTGTCCCCAGTTGAAAACGTGTGGAGCATTATGGGCGTGGCTTTCCAACAAGCTCCGGATTTTGATGATCTAACGTGACAATGGTACAGATTTTTCCACCAACTCAGGCAGTCAGTGAAAGCTGAATAACTATTGTATAAGAGCCAGAGATGGATCAAAGCGTTATTCATCTGCTCAGTTTGAGAAACTTTTTTTCTCTTGAATAAATCATACAGTTTTCCTGAAATTATAATTATTTCTTTCTCTGTACATGTGCGTCACATCTAACGATTTCCGTCCAATTCGGATAATTCCTTCGTGGTGTGTCGTCTTTTTGTCATGTCTTACATTGTATACTATACAATACAAACATATTCAAAATTTTTATTATGTTACATTTCGTATATTTTAAGTAACATGAGTAATATGGCTTTTATAATTTTTCAAATAAATTAAGTACTTTTCATATACTGAATTTATTTCGAAATTTTTTTGTATAACGTTATTTCTGTTTGAAATTATCAACACTAAAAATTGTTAATTATGAACTTTCACAGTAACTTACCGAAAGATTGTTAATAAGATAGCCATTTGTCATATAAAATATTTTCTTAAATACCTAAACTCTCTTTGATCTTCTTGGTTGTAAGTCGTTGCTGGTAGGAGTGAGACGTAATTTTTGCCGTACACTGCCAAGTATTTCAGTTCTGATTTTATGATTTTTGTTCTTGGAAGCTAATTCAAATGATTCTGTATGATCAAAACTGCGAGTGTAATTTCGCGCTGTGGTATTCTTTTACTTGGATAAACTTAATTTAAAGAGAAGGCATAATTTTTGATTTGTGAAACCGTTGTGACTATTTATAATGAAGAAGTTCCGAGTTTGAAGACAACCTGGAAAGATTAAGAGTTACTGTACGTGAAGTGAAGGCAGTAAATCAGCACATAAATGTATTTTAACCAGGCGATGTTCGTGACTGGATGGTACTACCCAGACGTAACTTATTCTTTCAGCGAGCCACGTTTTTCCTCGAGGGCCGACAGGAAACAGATGAAGAGTTGAATTTTTATTGTGTGACCTTCTTTCTCATTCATTTTGGCTGCACTACACTGGCGTTGTCTCTGCTACAATGGAGTATTTCATTTTAAACAACAGCTAAAGTGATTTTTAAAGTTCATAAATTTAATTGTTTCTTATTTATGGATTCTTCCAGTACTTCTTGGTAGAAAAATTCCATATTCAAGGTTGAATAACAACTACAATGTTTTTGTTCTACTGATTATTGTTTCTTTCAGACTACTTCCAGCTTATTAGGCCGTCATCAGGAAACGACTGACTAGCGTCTGAGAGGAAGACTAGTTCTTACGTAACTAAACATTTAAGAAGAGATTCAATCATTTGCATAGAGTGTTTTCATCAAACTTCTTTCTTACTGTTTACATTATGCATTATACCAAGGTCAAATGTCAACAGGCCAATGCTCGTCCACACGTGGGGTGCGTCTCTCTATGGACAGTATGCGATGTGTTGAGGTTTTCCGGTGGTGTGCAAAAGTCCTAAGTCTGTCCCCGATAGAACACTTGTGGCATCAGTTCCAACGTTAACGTCGTCCCAGCGCCAATATACAGAATGTCAAGGACGAATTACAACAGCTGTGGGCCAGCTGGCCTCAGGAAAGATACAGTGGCTTTATAACGCCGTTCCTAACCGAATCAGTGCATGGATCCATGCCAACAGCGGGTGCAATGTCGTACTGATAAGTGGACTCTCACTGCCAAGTCCTTTGTAATTTTGATTCGATTTTGTAATCACTCAAATGACACCACATACGTTAAACCAGTGAAATGTCATTTCGTTTCCTCTTCCTGTTCGGAATAGTTCACTTCTTTTTCTCAGCCAGTGTATCTAAAATTCGTCGTGCGATTGTGCCCTCATGTTTGTCTGCGTTCCATTGGTTGAAAGCTAGGAAAGCTAGGATTTGAAATTGATAAATTGCAAATAGTATTGAGCTATAGGTATGGGGTGGCGCCAGTTCTAAGTTAAGCAAGCTTACAATTGCACTACCTAGGTAAGGAAAAATGATCCCGAAGATAACGATATTTTATTAGGCGGTTCGCATAGCAGAATATTTGTAACATAGTAATATGTGACGGAGTTGCGCAATCTCACAGAGAAGTGGCAAGAGTTTTATGAAATACTTTTATCAGGAATCCTTTAGAGAAGAGGGAGCGAAGTATCTTGTTGCTTTAGTACCAAAGTGCTCGGGTGATTTCGCGACTGTACTGATGTACAGATTGAATAACGGTGACGTCAACAGACCAAATTTGCTGAAAGAAGTTATTTTATTTAAATCATGATCGAATTTGAGCATATCTTCCTATTCTCAGGTGTTTCACATACATTGTGCACACACTGGTTGCAGTGCGCTGTAGAGTAATCCGCTAATAGGAACGGTTTTGATGTGATACAGTAATATTATTACTACAACAACCATAATAGCGAAAAAACTTGTCAGGTAGACTGCTGGTTTCCCGTATAGGTGGCATATATACGGCATGTGCTGGTATGTCCGGAATCGTTTATAACTTAAATACATTATTCTAGTAAAGACACTGAAGAGCCAAAGAAACTGGTACACCTGCCTAATATCATGTAGGACCCCTGCAAGCACGCGGATATGCCAGAATACGTCGTGGCATGGACTAGACTAATGTCTGGAGTAGCGCTGGAGGGAATTGACACCGTGAATCCTGCAGAGCTGTCCAAACAATCCGTAAGAGTACGAGGCGCTGGAGATCTCTTTTGAACAGCACGTTGCAAGACATCTCATATAAGGCCAATAATGTTCGTATCTGGGGAGTTTGGTGACCAGCGGAAGTCTTTAAGCTGACAAGAGTGTTCCTGCAGCCACTCTGTAGCAATTGTGGACCTGTGGGGTGCCGCATTGTCCTGCTGGAATTGTCAAAGTCCGTCGGAATGTACAATGGACATGAACGGACGCAGGTGATCAGAGAGGATACTTACGTACGTGTCACCTGTCAGAGTCGTATCTAGACATTGTCAGAGTCGTATCTAGACGTATCAGGTGCCCCATATCACTGAAGCTGGACACGCCCCACACCATTACAGACCCTCCACCAGCTTGAAAAGTCCCTTGCTGACATGCAGGGTCCACGGACTCATACGTTGTCTACCAGTACACGTCCATCCGCTCGATACAATTTGAAACGAGACTCGTCCGACAGGCAACAAGTTTCTAGCGATCAACAATCCAATGTTGGTGTTGACGGACCCGGGCGAGGCGTAAATCTTCGTGTAGTGCAGTTATCAAGGGTACACGAATGGGCCTTTGGCTTGGAAATCCCATATCGATGATGTTTCGTTGAATGGTTCCCACGCTGACACTTGATGACAGCCCAGCACTGAAATCTGAAGCAATTTGCGGAAGGGCTGCACTTCTGTCTCGCTGGACGATTCTCTTTAGTCGTTGGTCCCATTCTTGCAGGATCTTTTTCCGGCCACAGCGATGTCGGAGATTTGATGCTTTACCGGATTCCTGATACTCACGATACACTCGTGAAATGACTGTACGGGAAAATCCCCACTTCATCGCTACCTCGGAGATGGGAGTGCCATCGCTCGTGCGCCGACTAGAGCCCCATGCTCGAACTCCCTTAAATCCTGACAACCTGCCACTGTAACAGCAGTATCCGATCTAACAATTGCGCCAGATACCTGTTGTCTTATGCAGGGGTTGCCGACCACAGCGCCATATTCTGCCTATTTATACCGGGTGATCAAAAAGTAAGTATAAATTTGAAAACTTAATACACCACGGAATAATGTAGATAGAGAGGTAAAAATTGACACACATGCTTGGAATGACATGGGGTTTTAATAGAACAAAAAAAAAAAAAGTATTGCTAGACTCGTGAAAGATCTTTTGCGCGCGTCGTTTGGTGATGATCGTGTGCTCAACCGCCACTTTCGTCAAGCTTGGCCTCCCAGGTCCCCAGACCTCAGTCCGTGCGATTATTGGCTTTGGGGTTACCTGAAGTCGCAAGTGCATCGTGATCGACCGACATCTCTAGGGATGCTGAAAGACAACATCCGACGCCAATGCCTCACCATAACTCCGGACATGCTTTACAGTGCTGTTCACAACATTATTCCTCGACTACAGCTATTGTTGAGGAATGATTGTGGACTTATTGAGCATTTCCTGTAAAGAACATCATCTTTGCTTTGTCTGACAATGTTAGGCTAATTATTGCTATTCTGATCAGATGAAGCGCCATCTTTTGGACATTTTTTGAACTTTTGTATTTTTTTGGATCTAATAAAACCCCATGTCATTCCAAGCATGTGTGTCAATTTGTACCTCTCTATCTACATTATTGGGTGATTTATTCAGTTTTCAAATTTATACTGAATTTTTGATCACCCAGTATATCTCTGTATTTGAATACGCATGCTTATACCAGTTTCTTTGGCGCTTCAGTGTACATTATTCTAATTAAACAAGATTTTGCTGTTTGTTTTACATTAAGTTCTTATATTTAATAATGTATAATTATTAATGTCAGTAGACATATTTCAGTATAAGATGTAACAGATCATTTTTAAATCGACCACATGGATACATCAGGACACAACCCAGATAAATGTTTTGCTAATGACATATTTCGCATGACTATTACGACGCCTAATTATTCTTAATCTACTGAAAAAAGTTTTTCTTCCGTTACATATCTAATCGGACAGGTAAGTGTTACGTGTTAGATCAAAGTCCTATTGATATCAGGTCAGTTAGAATCTACAAAGAAAGGAGGCACAAATGGGCTACAGTCCTCTCGGCGGAATCGTCTTTATGCTGACTCTAAGCGTTTTAGCGAAAGAACAGTCGAGATGTATGGATTGCGTCTGCTTCCGACTGCTAGACAAGTGTCGTAACGATTGCGCCACGTCGTTCAGCGACTGCTGTTGTGTCAGGCAGCTGAGCGAGATAGACATCTGATATGCGTGCCAGGTTAATGACCAGTTACGTGGTCCAGCATCCAGCCGAAGTGTTTTCAGGCGCTTGGCCACAGGTTCGAATCCTGCCTCGGGCATGGATGTGTGTGATGTCCTTAGGTTAGTTAGGTTTAATTAGTTCTAAGTTCTAGGCGACTGATGACCTGAGAAGCTAAGTCGCATAGTGCTCAGAGCCATTTGAACCATTTTTTCAGGCGCTTACGAAACCCATTTAGGTCTCGAACGTCATTTCCTCCTCAGATACACGTTGCACAATCAACTGAAGGCGTAAATATACCAAACATTGATTTCTTGGTTGTTGAGTAGCAACAGACATAGTGTGTAGAAGGATTTCGTCACTTCAATTTGATGTTCCTGGCAAAAGAGAATATTACAGTGTACTGAGAGAGGGTACTACCTGGGTACAACTATTTTACGATGCTACACTAAAAAGCCGAAGAAACTGGTTTAGGCATGCGTATTTAAATATAGAGGTATGGAAACAGGCAGAATTCGGCGCTGGGGTCGGCTACGCCTATATAAGACAACAAGTGTATGACGTATCGGTTACTACTGTTACAGTGGTGGGTTAATAAGATTTAAATGATAATCAAAATATCCACGGGTATGCTGCCGGTCTATAGTGTCCAACGGGCACAATATTTCGGCGATCAAACATGTCGCCATCATCAGGTGAACTGACGGACTGAGCTCCTGTGAACGTGCCGGCACGGAGATCCGTACGCTATGGCTGCTCAGAGGGAACTGGGTTCGGTCGCGGCGGCGGCCGATTTAAATACCCTCCGCCCGCGGCGCGCTCCCTCCGCCGTCCGCGCCCAGCGCCACGGTCGCGCGGTGGAACAGATTGCGACGGCGTCTGAGATGACGTCGGTGTGATGGCTCTGTCCGCCGTGGTCGTCACAACTATACGTCTGCTCGATTTACTCTTAATTAACCCGATCGCTGGTTCCCAAGCCTTGCTAAGATTATAGCCACAGTCACGGTTTATGAGGTCGTCATTGGTGCGAATTTCGATGGCCTCTCTAACAACGCTGTCCCAGTATCTCGACGTCTGTACCAGAATCCTCGTGCGGTCATACTCCATGGCGTGATTTTCCGATAAACAATGTTCAGCGACCGCCGACTTGCTCGGATACATCAGTCGAGTGTGCCTCTGGTGTTCACGGCATCGATCCTCGACGGTACGCATCGTCTGACCAATATACGACTTGCCACATTGACACGGAATCTGGTACACGCCGGCCTTCCTCAAACCGAGGTCATCTTTGGCGCTCCCCACCAGTGCACGAGTTTTATTTGGAGGACAAAACACAGTTCCGACCCGGTGTTTCTTCAGAATGCGGGCGATTTTCCCCGAGAGTGCGCCTGTGTATGGAATAAATGCAGTGCCTACCTCCTCCCTCGTGACTTCATCCATCTCAACAGGTTGTGATGCAGTGGTTGGGCGGAGAGCACGTTGAATCTGCCACTCTGAGTACCCATTTTTTCGAAATACAGTTCTCAGATGTTCCAATTCCTGGGGTAGACTCTCTGTGTCAGAGATAGTGCGCGCTCTATGTACTAGAGTTTTAAGTACCCCATTCCTCTGTGAAGGGTGGTGGCAGCTGTCTGCATGCAGATACAGATCAGTGTGCGTAGCCTTCCGATACACCCCATGACCTAGGGTGCCGTCAGCCCTTCACTTGACCAAGACGTCAAGGAAAGGTAATTTACCCTCCGTTTCAGTCTCCATAGTGAATTTGATGTTGGGGTGTATGGAGTTTAGATGTGTAAGGGAGTCAAGGAGTTTATCCATACCATGTGGCCAGATGACGAACGTGTCGTCCACGTAACGGAAAAAGCAAGTAGGTTTCCATACGGATGACGACAGGGCTTCCTCCTCGAAGTTCTCCATGTACAAATTCGCTACCACCGGTGAGAGTGGGCTACCCATGGCGACTCCCTCCGTTTGTTCGTAGTATTCTCCATTAAAAAGAAAATACGTGGAAGTCAAGACATGCCTAAAAAGTTCAGTGGTCTTCTCGTCAAACTTCTGACTAATCAGTTCTAGTGACTCTCGCAGGGATACCCCCGTAAACAAGGAAACGACGTCAAAACTCACCATGATATCTGACTCATTCAACCTGAAGCTATCAAGGCGTTTAACAAAATCCACGGAATTACGGATGTGATGAGGGCATTTACCCACATAAGGACTTAATATTCCCGTCAGGTATTTGGCCAACAAATATGTAGGTGCCCTGATGTTGCTGACAATGGGGCGTAATGGTACCCCCTCTTTGTGAACCTTCGGGAGTCCATATAGTCTAGGCGGTACCGGACCTTGGGGTAACAATTTCTTAGCGTCACCCTCCGGTAAATCAGCGTCCTTGAGAAGCGCCTTCGTCTTGATCTCCACCTTCTTTGTAGGGTCAACGCTGATCTTCCGGTAGGAATCGTCATTTAGCAGGCTCTGCATCTTATCAGTGTAGTCCTTATGGGAGACAACAACTGTGGCATTGCCTTTGTCAGCCGGTAAGACAACAATTTCAGAGCGCTCCCTCAGATCACGAATGGCCGCCCTCTCTTTACTGCTGATATTTGACTTCATCGGCTTGGATTTCGTCAACGCACGACAAGTTTCACGACGTATTTCCTCGGCTGATTCTGGCGGAAGTCGAGCTGCAACCTGTAGGCATGTCTTGACTTCCACGTATTTTCTTTTTAATGGAGAATACTACGAACAAACGGAGGGAGTCGCCATGGATAGCCCACTCTCACCGGTGGTAGCGAATTTGTACATGGAGAACTTCGAGGAGGAAGCCCTGTCGTCATCCGTATGGAAACCTACTTGCTTTTTCCGTTACGTGGACGACACGTTCGTCATCTGGCCACATGGTATGGATAAACTCCTTGACTTCCTTACACATCTAAACTCCATACACCCCAACATCAAATTCACTATGGAGACTGAAACGGAGGGTAAATTACCTTTCCTTGACGTCTTGGTCAAGAGAAGGGCTGACGGCACCCTAGGTCATGGGGTGTATCGGAAGGCTACGCACACTGATCTGTATTTGCACGCAGACAGCTGCCACCACCCTTCACAGAGGAATAGGGTACTTAAAACTCTAGTACATAGGGCGCGCACTATCTCTGACACAGAGAGTCTACCCCAGGAATTGGAACATCTGAGAACTGTATTTCGAAAAAATGGGTACTCAGAGTGGCAGATTCAACGTGCTCTCCGCCCAACCACTGCAGCACAACCTGTTGAAATGGATGAAGTCACGAGGGAGGAGGTAGGCACTGCATTTATTCCATACACAGGCGCACTCTCGGGGAAAATCGCCCGCATTCTGAAGAAACACCGTGTCGGAACTGTGTTTTGTCCTCCAAATAAAACTCGTGCACTGGTGGGGAGCGCCAAAGATGACCTCGGTTTGAGGAAGGCCGGCGTGTACCAGATTCCGTGTCAATGTGGCAAGTCGTATATTGGTCAGACGATGCGTACCGTCGAGGATCGATGCCGTGAACACCAGAGGCACACTCGCCTGATGTATCCGAGCAAGTCGGCGGTCGCTGAACATTGTTTGTCGGAAAATCACGCCATGGAATATGACCGCACGAGGATTCTGGTACAGACGTCGAGATACTGGGACAGCGTTGTTAGAGAGGCCATCGAAATTCGCACCAATGACGACCTCATAAACCGTGACTGTGGCTATAATCTTAGCAAGGCTTGAGAACCAGCGATCGGGTTAATTAAGAGTAAATCGAGCAGACGTATAGTTGTGACGACCACGGCGGACAGAGCCATCACACCGACGTCATCTCAGACGCCGTCGCAATCTGTTCCACCGCGCGACCGTGGCGCTGGGCGCGGACGGCGGAGGGAGCGCGCCGCGGGCAGAGGGTATTTAAATCGGCCGCCGCCGCGACCGAACCCAGTTCCCTCTGAGCAGCCATAGCGTACGGATCTCCGTGCCGGCACGTTCACAGGAGCTCAGTCCGTCAGTTCACCTGATGATGGCGACATGTTTGATCGCCGAAATATTGTGCCCGTTGGACACTATAGACCGGCAGCATACCCGTGGATATTTTGATTATCAAATACGCCGGGAGAAACTCAAGAATCACAAGATTTAAATGAGTTTGAACATGGTGTTACAGTCGGCGTACGAGCGATGGGATACAGCATCTCCGAGGTAGCGATGAAGTGGGGATTTTCCCGTACGACCATTTCACGAGTGTACCGTGTATCTCAGGAATCCTGTAAAACGTCAAATAAATCTCCGATATCGCTGCGGCAGGAAGAAGAGCCTGCAAGAACGGGAGAACGACGACTAAAGAGAATCGTTGCCGCAAATTGCTGCAGATTTCAACGCTGGGCCCTCAACAAGTGTCAGCGTGCGAACCATTCAACGAAACATCATCGATATTGGCTTTCGGAGCTGAAGACCCACTCGTATATCTTTGACGACTGCGCGACACAAAGCTTTATGCCTCGCCTGAGCCCGTCAAGACCGACATTGGACTATTGATGACTGGGAACATATTGCCTGGTCGGACGAGTTTCGTTCATATTGTAGGGACCGGATGGAAGTGTACGGGTGTGGAGACAACTTATGCGTCCATGGACCCTGCATGTCAGCAGGGGACTTTTCAAGGGGGTGGAGGCTCTGTAGTGGTGATGGAGTGATATAGGATCCCTGATACGTCTAAATACGACTCCGACGGGTGACACGAACGTAAGCATCCTTTCTGATCTCCTGCACCTATTCGTGTTCAGTGTGCATTCCGGCGGACTTGGACAATTCCAGCAGGACAATGCGATACCCCACACGTCGGAAATTGCTGCAGAGTGACTCCAGAGACACTATTCTGAGTTTAAACACTTCCGCTGGTCACCATACTCCCCAGACATGAAAAATAATGAGTACATCTGGGATGCCTTGCAACGTGCTGTTCAGAAGAGATCTCCACCCCCTCGTACTCTTACGGATTTATGGACAGCCCTGTAGGATTCTTGGTGCCAGTTCCGCCCAGCACTACTTCAGACATTAGTCGAGTTCATGCCACGTCGTGTTGCGGCACTCCTGCGTGCTCGTGGGGAGCCTACACGATATTGTGATGTGTCGACAGAAGTGCCGACACAGTGTGATTTGAGGGGACCGCAATGCACGCTATAAGCACACGAAGGATGGCGTGACGGTCTGAAACAGGATCGTAATGAATGCTATAAAGAAAAGTACGTAGCTGCTGGAATACTTAACTTTAATCCATCATTTGTATACAGCGTTCTTGATGGTACAAGTGAGACTCTCTCTAGATAAATGCAATATAATGCTAATGGCGCCTCGCTAGGTCGTAGCCATGGACTTAGCTGAAGGCTATTCTAACTATCTCTCGGCAAATGAGAGAAAGGCTTCGTCAGTGTAGTCGCTAGCAAAGTCGTCCGTACAACTGGGGCGAGTGCTAGTACGTCTCTCTAGACCTGCCGTGTGGTGGCGCTCGGTCTGCTATCACTGAAAGTGGCGACACGCGGGTCCGACATGTACTAATGGACCGCGGCCGATTTAAAGCTACCACCTAGCAAGTGTGGTGTCTGGCGGTGACACCACATATTGGGCAGGTGTACCAGTTTCCTTGGCTCTTCAGTGTATAAATTACACTCATCTAAAATATTACGAGCCTCCTGTTCACATCGAAATTCCTGTCTAATGCAGTCGAAACAATCTTCTAGGATATTGGTGGTGCGATTATTTTTACTAACAACCGGACAGAAACGACAACAACAAAAAAAAATACCACGGGGCGGAAATTTGGGATTTAACCTCGTGTTGATGACCACTTTTTAAAGAAAGACGGGATTGGGTAGGGATAGGGGAAGTGTATGTCAGTGCAGGCTTTCTTTGCGTATTCCAATGATGAAATCTTCTCGGGTGATCAGCCCATCATCTTCGCCTGAAGATGATGAGTATGGAACTCATCGAAGCCACCAAACGGTGGATTACCCGAGAAAATTTCATGATAAGGAAAGTGTTCTTCTCAAAGGAATCATAGCGTCGTTCGCCATTGGCGATATAGGGAAATCGCTCGTGGGAAAAGCACCACAGCCAAAATTATATTTCCTGCCAGGCCATGTGTAGGTGTCAGAAATCACTTCCATGTCATTTACAGCTGGCGAATTCTGCTGTCCGATGGACGAAGTAGCATCTGGAGGACACTTGGTTAACAGAAGCTTCTACTACACTCTTGTGCTATTCACTAATGTTATCAGTTTTGGTATCTAGCACTTGTCTTTGGATTTCTGTATTCTATTATTGTATTTATGAACTAATTAAACAACTTTTTTGCAGCCTGGGAGACATTTAAGGAAAAACATACGCGTATGAAATAAGATCACTTGAGCTTTTCTGGGATCTTTGAAGCTTTGGTGCATAGTGTTGAGCCTACATTACCTCCAGCTATGTCGGAAGCACTAAATTGGTTGGATTTGTGTAACATAAACTGTAATTTATTTCCATTTAGTTTTGCTGTATTTGGATCTGCGTTGCTGCAGCTGTCGATATTTTGGAAATTTTGATCAGTATTATCTTTCGGATGAAATTTTCACTCTGCAGTCGAGTGTGAGCTGATACGAAACTTCCTGGGAGATTAAAGCTTCGTGCCGGACCGAGACTGGAGTTCTGGATTTACATTTTGCGGGCAAGTGTTCTACCGACTAAGCTACCGAAGAACGACTCACGACCCTTCCTCATAGCTTTATTTCCGCCAGTACCTCGTCTACTACCATCCAAACTGCACAGAAGTTCTCCTGCGAAACTTAGCAGGACTAGCACTCAAGGAAGAAAGGAAAGCAGGAGATGAGGTAGCGGCGGAAGTAAATCTGTGCGGTCGGGCCTCTATGTTGTGCTTGTATAGCTCAGTCAGAAGAGCACTTGCTCGCGAACGGCAAAGGTCCCTCATTCGAGTCTCGCTCAGGTGCACACAATTTAATATACCAGGAAGTTTCATATCAGCGCAATCTCCGTTGCAGAGTGAAAACTTCATTCTGCAACATCCTTCACCCCTCCCCCCCCCCCCTCCCCCAGGCAGTGGCTAAGTTGCGTCTCCGCAAAATCGTTTCTTCAATGAGTGTCAATCATGCAAATTTCGCAGCAAAACTGTGGAGTTTGTATGGTAGGAGATGAAATAGTGTCGGAAGTAAAACTGTGAGGTCTGGTGCTGGGTCCTTCTTGGGTAACTCAAGTCGATTGTGATCTTGTCCCATAAAAGCAAAGATCCCGAGTTAGAGTCTTGGTGTTGCAAACAGATTTAATCTTCCAGGAAGTTGAATATCCTTTGATGTTGGACGGAAAAACATGTTAGTATGATGATCTGGTAACAGACGTTACTTGAATGCCATGTGTCGAAAATGCGGTGCTTCTTATGAGTTCGATGGCTGATGCACGTGCGAGAGAAAACATATTTCTGAAGATGCCCGACGTAAGTGTCAAGGGGTTTACCACATACGTTTGAAGATTCTGTGTCGTTAAGGAAATGAGTTCGGAGTAGTTAAGTGAATATGCATGATGAAGATGCAGATTTCTCTGCAGTCCAGACGAACCGGAATATCCTCGAAAGTGTGTTCGCTAAAGCCGAATATGGAATGTAGTCCACTTACCGTGTGACTGTTCGAAATGTGGTCCACTGAATTTTACTGCAAGTATCTAAAATGAAATAGGAAAAAATTGTTGCATGGAGAAAGGACGTATAAGATTTATAATATGGATTAAGAGATTCCACAATGCAATTACTATAGTACTGGAAATAATGCGACCTCAGATGAAGGAAGTGCCATCTGAACGGTACACAGATTTAAATGCCTAACAGTAAATGGCGGCTTTCGATGGGCGGCGTTCGATAGTAAACAGAGTCACTGAAAAATGAACAGAAAGGTTACAACAAATTTGCCGATTGCTCTTAGCTAACGTTTCATTGGATTCCATACACGTTGTATTTTCAACATTCAAGAAATTTGACTTTGAGAGTTCTGCTGTGTCCTGGCGAAGAAAGAGTATTCGAATTGGTTATGTTTGTTAACCATTCGAATTTTTTCGTTTATCTCTGAGCGTAATCTAGCCACCTACGCAAATGTGTACGAAATTACACATGGAAGAAACGCCATGTGGTATAACCATTCGTCAACATTTCACTCGTTACTTATAGCTGTTTCGTAATAAATTCTGCATGTGTGACACACTGAAGAGCCAAAGAAACTGGAACATCTGCTTAATATCGTGTAGGCTCAACACGAGCACGCCGAAGTTCCGCAGCACGACGTGGCATGGGCTCGACTAATGTCTGAAGTAGTGCTGGAGGGAACTGACACCATGAATCCTGCACGGCTGTACATAAATCTAACTAACCTAAGGACACCACACAGCCGGCCGAAGTAGCCGAGCGGCTCTAGGCGCTACAGTCTGGAACCGCGCGACCGCGACGGTCGCAGATTCGAATCCTGCCTCGGGCATGGATGTGTGTGATGTCCTTAGGTTAGTTAGGTTTAAGTAGTTCTAAGTTCTAGGGGCCTGATGACCTGAGAAGTTACGTCCCATAGTGCTCAGAGCCATTTGAACCATTTGACACCACACACATCCATGCCCGAGGCAGGATTCGAACCTGCGACCGTAGCAGCAGCGCGGTTCCGGACTGAAGCGCTTAGAACCGCTCGACCACAGCGGCCGGCCGTGAGATATCCCTGAAAAACATATAACCAATGTGACCGCTGTCTTTGTTCACCAGTTTGTGTATAATCAATGTGCAAAATAGCCCTGTGAAGGGGTCCCATTGTGAACTAACTATTAATCAGACGTGTCACGATTCGGAAAGATATTTAAAACTGTTGTCATTGTTGCGTTACGATTTTGCGCAGAATTTTCAACTGCTTAGAAGTGTGACCTCTTTCAAATATAGGTTCCTTATCAGTGCACAATACAACTCTACAATTCCACAAATGAAAACTGTGAAACACTAAACATGGCCCTTCTGCTCCGAAACGCACACAGATTCTAAAATGTATCAGATGTTAGACATATAATAATAAAGAGAACTAAATATGTCGTGAGGCATTTATTTCATGTAAAATACATAGGATTATACAGCCAACCAGTTGCACATAACTGGTAGGTACATTGAACTATGTTTCGACATCTACTAGGGGTGTCTTCATCAGAATGAAATTTTGATAAATCGTAAAATTACATTGCTAAAAAGCAATGGTCAGAATTTAGAGCAGCTATGCTCAAGTCAGAAATGGCAAAGCTGGAATATTTTGTCCATGTTTGACTTGAGCATAGCTGCCCTAAATTCTGACCATTGCTTTTTAGCAATGTAATTTTACGATTTATCAAAATTTCGTTCTGATAAAGACACCCCTATAGTTGTCGAAACCTAAGTCAATGTACCTACCGGTTATGTGCAACCGGCTGGCTGTATATTCCTATGCTGAAACTAGTATACGGTTGCTGAGTAATAGCCATGTTTAAAACTGTCATATAAAATAGTAGCGATGGTGGAGAGAGAGCTTTGGTCTTAATAATGTAATTTTTTCTGGAGTTTTGGGTAAATAGCGCATTAATAAATAGTGGCATTTTCGTGTTTTTCATCAAGCACTTGAAGCAGAATCGAAAGCAAGGAAATATTAGAGTTGGTGGAAGAAGAAGGCCATGTTAGTATTCAGCATCCCCTGGATGCCTCTAATGAGGGAGCACTGACTCGTTTTAAACTATAAGAAAGTAGGTGGCTTCAGCATATTCGGAGAACCACTCCATCATCGTGTAAAGGGACTTCCCCGAGAAGACGTCATTTGAGTTAATCAGCGCGATTCTTATTTAGCTCAGGTGAACAAGTGAGTAGGAAAAGAACGGACAATAAATTTCGCGAAGAAACCATTCCAGGGTTCGCCTCACATATGGCTGGGAACTGAGCTGGACTCCATCCGTAGACATGTCGAAGTTTTAACACTGCTGTTTCACTGGAAGTGTAATGATGCTATCAGCTCTAGTAACTTTGTTAGTCTAGAACTCTTTCCTGCGATGAGAGACCTTGTTTACTGTGGCGGTCTGCTTCTTTCAATGAAGTACAGTATTTCACTATTCTTATTTTCCGTGTTTGTGAACATACACATTTTTATCGTACTTTTTTCTGAAGTCTCTTCCTGTCCTGCTCAATTCTTCACATGAGCTAAATAAGGAGGAAGCGCGCTGATTAACTCTACTCGGGAAAGTCCCTACACGTGGTTATCCAACTGTGCTTAAGTCTATTACTTCACACGAAGAAATGACGGCTATCGACAGGTAGTCTCATGTTGATTCCATGTTTCTAAATTTCCAGTAGGCTTTTGATAGCGTTATTTACAAGCGCCTTCCGACCACGCTGCGTGCCTATGGAGTATCGTATCAGTTGTGCGGCTGGGTTCGTGATGTCTTGTAAGAGAGCCCACAGTTTATAGTAATTGACGGAAGTCATCTAACGAAACATATTTTATGTCTGGACTTGTCCGAGGAAGTTTTATAGGCCCGCTACTATTATGTAAACGATTTAGGGACAATCTGAGCAACCCTCTTAGATTGTTGACGATGCTGTCGTATACCGCCTAGTCAATTCATCGGAAGATCAAAACGAATTGATATCTGTATGATGCGATAAGTGTCAGTTGGCCCTAAACAACAGAAAGTGTGACATCTTCCGCATAAGAACTGAAAAAAATTTCGTTTAAATTCTGTTTACGCGATAAATAACACAAATTTAAATTTTTTAGATTCAGCTAAGTATATGGATCACAATAACAAACAACTTAAATGAAACCATCTCGTAATACCCGTATTTGTTATGGGAAAGACGAACCAATGACTACGTTTTATTAGCAGAAGACTAAGGAGATGCGACAAATCTATTAGAGACTGCCCAAACTTAGCTTGTCCGTCCTCTTATGCGGCACTGCTGCGTTGCATGGAATCCTCACTAGATAGGATTGATCGTGAACATCGACAAAGTTCAAAGAAGGGCAGCTCGTTTTGTATTATAGTGAAACAGGGGGTAAGGAGTCACAGGTATGATAAGTGAGTTGGGGTGGCAATAATTAAAACAAAGGCGCTTTCAAATGCGGCGAGATCGTTTCACAAAATTTGAATCACCAACTGTCTCCTGCCAATGCGAAAATATTTTGTTGACTCCCACCTATATGGGAAGAAATTGGCTTCATAATACAAATGTTCAGATGTGTGTGAATTCCTAAGAGACCAAACTGCTGAGGTCATCGGTCCCTAGACTCACACACTTCTTCAACTAAACTTAGACACTACTTAAACTAACTTATGCTAAGAACAAGACACACACCCATGCCCGAGGGAGGACTCGAACCTCCGGAGGGAGGGGCCGCGCAATCCGTGACATGGCACCTCAAACCGCGCGGCCACTCCGCGCAGCTTCATAACACACATTAAGACAAAAAAGAGGAAGTCAATAACGCGTTGGTCCACCTCGGCCCTTACGCAATCAATTATTCAGCTTGGAATTGACTGATAGAGTTCTTCGATGTCGTCTTGAGGGATATCGCGACAAATTCTGTCCAATTGGCGCGTTAGATCGCCAAATTCCCGAACTGGTTGGAGGGTGATTGTCAGGTTGACGTCCCATCGTTGTCCTGGGCAACGTCAGATACGTCTTCGTTTGTCATCCAGGTTCAGTTCAAAGCGAGACTCATCGCTGAAGTCAATTCTACTGAAGTCAATGAGATTTATGGCCGAAGATATGTTTGGGGAAGCTCTGGACAGCGGTCGGATACCAACCTGAATGTCGCCTGCATACGGCCCAACAACCCAGAGTGATGGTCTGGGGTGTCATTTCTTTTCATAGCAGGACCCCCATTGGATTTCATCTGCGTCACCCTTACAGCACAGCGGTACTTAGACGATATTCTAGGCTCCACGTTATTGCCATTCACGGCAAGCCATCCTGGGCTTCCATTTCAGCAAGATAATGCCACCCCGCACACAGCGAGGCTTTCTTCTGCTTGTCTTCGTGTTCGCCATACCCTACCTTGGTCACCAAGTTCTCCAGATCTTTCCCCAGTTGCGAACGTTTGCAGCATTATGGGCAGAGCACTCCAAACATTTCAGGATTTTGACTAACTAGCGCGGAAGTCGGACAAAATTTGGTATGATATCCCTCAGGGTATCTAATAACTTAAAAACTCCATCAACCAATACCAAGGCGATAAATTACTGCATAAGGGCCAAAGGTGGACCAACGCTTTGTTGACTTGTTCAATTTATGAAGCTCTTTCTCTTGACTAAATCATCCATTTTTTTCTGAAATTGTAATAATTTGTTTGTCTATACATGTACATGTACACCACGTCTAACGGATAATTCTATGTGGTTCGTCCTTTTTTTTCTTGGAGTGTAAAATAAGAGAAACCACGGCTCCCACATAAAGATTTAAACATTCATTTTTTCCATGTGCCATGCGAGAGTGGAATGGTACATAAATGTTCTGATAGTAGTTTTATTTATGAAGAAACAGTCACTCTTGGTTGCAGAGACGTATTTACTATTTATTTACCAATGACACGTTTCGCCTGCTTCAGATATCTTCAGACTTCCGTTATAAGTGTTTTGACCCCATTTTGCTTTATTGGAGTTAATAGCAAGCAACTGCAATATTAAATGGTTTTAGGTACATAAGATACCGAGATCACAGAACGTCCCAGCAAATAATGTGCTCGGTATCAACATGTACCTAACACCACCAAATATTCAGTAAGTCATGTGGCAGTTGCTTGCTAGTTACTCCTGTGTTTCAAAATGCAGTCATGTCACTTGTGACAAAATCTAATTTTTTGTGTATGCCAATTTGAAGCTGCCTGAATCAGACGAAACGCGTCATTGGCAAATAGATAATAAATACATCCCCGCAACCAAGACTGTCTGTTTGTTCCTTCATCGTATATTACTGGTTGCTGTACCATCCAAGCCATGTGTGGAAAATAGTTTGTTTACCCTTTTCCAAACAATTAACTGTGTAAATGTAGATGCAACGTTTTTAGGTTCGAATTTTCGTTCGTATGTTAGGCATTTCAACATAAATCTTGTTAAAACAAATTGCTTGACACATCCATTACTCTGTCTTGCTACACTCGAAGTGTTCTGGAAGAGCAATCTCTGAGCGACTACTGTGCTTCGTGCTTTCAGTTACACCACTAAAATGCAGTCTGCTGGGTAAGGGTAAAATGAGACTACAGTGCAAGTAAAAGTTTTCTCCCTGTCAGAAAATTCATGATGACTGTGACTGGAGGCCTTTAGTTTTAGAAACTTGTCAAATCGACGACAGCGCTAAGGGAAAAGGAGACTGTGATTGCCATTACTATAAAAATGCTGTAGTTAACGATGACGATATCTCAAAATGGGAAGCAGAGTACATCTGAGATCTTCTTTCCCTTCGTGTCACCATCACGTGTACACTTCCTCATTAACTTCTGAAATACTCCAAACATAATAATAGACTAAGCTGGAAATTATAATCAAACTTACGTCTCCATTGTCATTACCCACCTACAAATAAGTTATAGTTTCAGTACAGCCCTTGTGGGGTAGTCTAAAGAAGTTAAAAGTATAGCAATTGGAGTTACATAAGTGTTTACATAAAAGAAAAGATCTTGGGGGGAAAATGGGGCTTTGAACGTTGTGAACTCACCCAGGAAAATGACAGAGAACTTGCTCCTTTCGTGGTCAGGCGCCCATCTGGAAGTCAGCGTTTGAATAGCCGGTACTATGCCGCCCTAGAAATGACGTCAAGCTGGTGTCAACAGATTACATAAAATTCTAATTTTTCTGAAAGTAAAATTTCGATACAGGAAGAGTCTCGAGAAAAATAAATACTTTTTAATATTTGTAAGAGCTAAATTCACGACGGTGCTACTACGTGCTCCATAGTACATCTTCATTGCAATCCAGTGGATTTCAAGAACATTAGTCTCTGGGATGCCTGAAGGAGTCAAAGATGTACATTTTATTTCAATATAAATACAATGAAATGACTGAATGTTAAAGAATATTGTTGTATTGCAACGCTAATGTTAATTATAAAGTAACCAAAAAATCAGTTTTAAGAATTTTTCTGAAGAAAATGATTTAACTTATTTTTACGCTACGTCACATTGACAGGGGTTCATTATTTTCGTACCTCATTCATAATTTTATCTTTCCCAGGTGCACATTTGGGTTTATTTTATATTTAGTTATTGGGAGCAGCAGTCTCATTCCTTTCCATATGCAAATCTCACCATAGTCACCTGACTGCGATGGGAACATGGCGACATAGCTTCAGGTTAGAGGAAGTCCCTCGCTTTCTTTCTCTGGGAGCTGTGGAGGAATTCGTTGGTTGTCTTTACGCCTGCCTGAGGGGAACGAGTTTCAACAGCACAAACGAGTCTTCTCGCCATTTACATAATCGAATCCCTTGACTGGACCCGTAGTATCCAGCGCAGAACTTTCTAGAATCTTCTATATCTTTTCTCTGTTCAGAAACAACCTAGGAGCGACGACCGCCCACACTTTTCCAGCCTCTCTGATTGGCTTAGCAGCCACGCTTTTTTCACAGGTGCCTAGGATTGGTCAGTTGCTCCCCCTCCACAAAGAACTAACTCTGGACACACCGTCCACAGAAATTTGTGAATTTTCGATCCCCGACCCGAGTAGACGGTAGGTACGCTCGTTCTGATGGAACGTGGAATTTGATCGTAAGTCAGGATTAGATTTTTGCGTTTGAAGTTTAGTCACTTCACATGGGATTTACAATCATGAAGTTATGCTAGCGCACAGGGTGTACTAACAAGGGAACCTCCCCATCGCACCCCCCTCAGATTTAGTTATAAGTTGGCACAGTGAACAGGCCTTGAAACGCTGAACACAGATCAATCGAGAAAACAGGAAGAAGTTGTGTGGAACTATGAAAAAAATAAGCAAAATATACAAACTGAGTAATCCATGCGTAGGATATGCAACATCAAGGACAACGTGAGCACAGAAGCGCAGTGGTCCCGTGGTTAGCGTGAGCAGCTGCGGAACGAAAGGTCCTTGGTCCTAGTCTTCCCTCGAGTGAAAGTTTTAATTTTTTATTTTCAGACAATTATGAAAGTTCAGGCACTTACAGATAATCAACTTCGCTCTCCAAAATTCCAGGACATGTTCAGATTTGCTTGGACATATGCAGGATTTGGCGGTCTACACACGGAAAAATTTGAAAACGTTAAAAACATATTTTTTGACAGAGCACAGTGAAAACTGTGTGATTGTGAAACTGTTGCATTCATTTGTTGCAGTTTATGTGACAAACTCTTATGTTTTCATCGCTTTATTGGAGTGATTATCACATCCACAAGAAAACCTAAATCGGGCAAGGTAGAAGAATCTTTTTACCCATTCACCAAGTGTACAAGTTAGGTGGGTCGACAACATATTCCCGTCATGTGACGCGCATGCCGTCACCAGTGTCTTATAGAATATATCAGACGAGTTTTCCTGTGGAGGAATCGTAAGACCTTGCGATTAAATGTTTTCGGTTCCCATTGGAGAGGCACGTCCTTTCGTCTACTAATCGCACGGTTTTGCGGTGCGGTCGCAAAACACAGACACTAAACTTATTTCAGTGAACAGAGACGTCAATGTACGAACGGACAGATCATAACTTTGCGAAAATAAAAAATTAAACTTTTCACCTGAGGGAAGACTTGAACCAAGGACCTTTCGTTCCACAGCTGCTTACGCTAACCTCGGGACCACTGCGGTCCTGAGCTCACGTTCTCCTTGATGTTGCATATCCTATGCATGGATTACTCAGTTTGTATATTTTGCTTATTTTTTTCATAGTTCCACACAACTTCTTCCTGTTTTCTCGATTGATCTGTGTTCAGTGTTTCAAGGCCTGTCCACTGTGCCAACTTATAACTAAATCTGAGGGGGGTGCGATGGGGAGGTTTCCTTGTAAGTAGCACGGTCGCACTATGAAATCGGTGATTAAATTTGCAAATTTCCACCCCGAGATCCTCACATGTAATTATGCGGTCAAAGTGTTAATTCCATTTGTTCTAAACTCAGTGTTGAGTGAGTCTTATAATTTTTATTACTATGGTGTCGGACGCCACGTGGTCATCGGCCATTTCAACTTTGACATTATACACTGTATCTGAAAGAACTGAGGCCCATGAGTACCAATAGTCATTGTACAAGGTGAAAAGTATTGAACTATATGAAAAAAATCAATTAGTTACAAACTATGGCGTGCACACACTTTATTCAACATGCAAACGTCACTACAGCTATTCGGATTTAGGATATGACATGTTCGATATGCTTGCCATCATTGGCGATGATGTGGTGCAGACGAATAGCGAAATTTTGCATGACCCTCTGAAGTGTCGAAGCATCGATGCTGACGATGACCTGAATGGCTGTTTTCAGCTCAGCAATGGTCTTGGGGTTATTGCTGTACACTTTGTGTTTAATATAGCCCCACAAAAAGGAGTCGCATGTGTTCAGACCTGGAGAATATGGTGGCCAATCGAGGCCCATGCCAATGGCCTCTGGGTACCCCAGAACCAGAATGTGGTCCCCAAAGTGCTCCTCCAGGACATCAAACACTCTCCTGCTTCGATGGGGTGGAAAATAATACGGTGTGTTAGAATCCTGAATAAAATCAACATGTTTCGAGGCACATAGGAAGCTTCAGTAAATTCACCAGCTCAGCCCTTAAAACCAATTTATGGAAGTTTCTAAATAGGGTTTTGTGAGACATTATGATCTTTATTCAAAAGTTTGCAAGCTGCGATTTTAAGCATTTTTGTTGCACTCTCCCAAGGGGCACAGAAGGTAGTTACTATTACTGCAGATGTTATTTGTATAGGCTCGATTTCCCCTTTACGACCTGATATGAATACCATGCATGGGAGTAGAGTTCCAGCATAGATCGTATAAATACTCTGAGTGTAAAACCCTAAGCAGACAATCTGAAGGCAGACTGGCAGTTGCTGTACCTACAACTGAGCCACATATGATGGCTCCTCCTCATAATCACGTAAACTGTTACTCTCAGATGTTTTACAGATGTGAGTGATTCTGCCGGCCGGGGTAGCCGAGCGGTTCTAGGCGCTACAGTCTGGAACCGCGCGACCGCTATGGTCCCAGGTTCGAATCCTGCCTCGGGCATGGATGTGTGTGATGTCCTTAGGTTAGTTAGGTTTAAGTAGTTCTAAGTTCTAGGGGACTGGTGACCTCAGAAGTTAAGTCCCATAGTGCTCAGAGCCATTTGAACCATTTTGAGTGATTCTAGCTGTAACTCATCAGTTCTAGTCAACGACTATTACGTTTGACATTTCGCCAAGTTCACAATGGTATATTTTTGTAAATTAAAAACAATTTGAAAGTCTTTCGTCCGGAAATTTTATGAGATAACAGTTTCGCATTTTTTTTTATCTCAACACTTATTCGTGCAGGAAAGAAATTTCCTTCATAGTGACGCAAGTATTTTTCTAGCAATATTGTAAAAATAAGGTACTTTTAAAGCTCTCTCTCAGCACACAGCTAGTTAATTGTTCACATAGCCTTGACAATTGAAATTACACAAAGTTGCATCAGCCAGAAGACACGTTTAGGATGAGGTAGACGACTGTCATTTGCATTCATTTAAGTGGCTGCCGGTCTTTTCAAGTCAGTCCAGGTTAGCCCTGCATACTGGTGCAGGAGGCGCTAATAGCTGTGCTAAACAAACAACCGACCCAGTGGGATTTTCTGTGTGTGTCATCGAGGGGGCTTTTACAGTGAATCTTCTGCTCATACCAAATATGGGTGGCGACACAGCTCGCTCTGTACGTTTAAATTTTCGTATCTCTTCAAAATGTTACTTCTGCTTTAGTTATTTAGTGGTTCTGGACAAATGCTGAAATAATTTGTATAACTGTCAGTGATCTATTACGTTTTATAAAGATACATGAAAATATGTTCTTTAACCCCATCATATACTTTGACATATAATCAAATATAAAGAATACATATACGACAAAAAAAGGACGCACTCGAAGAAATTATCGGAATGGGACGGAAACCTGTAGATGTGATGTACATGTACAGACAAACAAATGATTACAGTTAAAAAAAACTGGAAGATTAATGAAAGAGAGAGAGCCTCACAAATTCAACAAGTGGATAACACGTTCGTCGACCTCTGGCCCTTATGCAAGCAGATATACGGCTTGGCATGATCGATAGTCTTGCTGGATGTCTTGATGGATGTCGTGCCAAATTCTGTCCAAATTGGCGCGTTAGATCGTCAAAATCCCGAGCTAGGTGGAGGGCCCTGCGCATAATGCTCGAAACGTTTTCCATTGGGGAGAGAACCGACAACCTTGCTGGCCAAGGTAGGATTTGGCAAAGATGAAGACAAGCACTAGGAATTCTCGCCGTATTGCGGGCGGGCAATATCTTGCTGAAATGTTAGCCCTGGATGGTTTATGATGGGCAACAAAACGGGATGTGGAATATCGTCATCATAACGCTGTACTGTAAGTGTTCCGCGGATGATATAGAAGAGGTCCTGCTATGAAAAGAAAATTGACCCCTGCACCATCATTACTGGTTGTCGGGCCGTATGGCGGGACACAGTCAGGTTCGTCACCAACCAATGCCTGGAACATCTCCAGACACATCTGGTCATTGGAGATAAGTTCGAAGCAGGGTCGTTACTGAAGACTATTTTGCTCCAGTCACTGCCATTACAGGCCAGAGACGTGTCCAGGGACTCACACGTCAGCAGTGAGATACCAAGCTGACTGTCGCCCATCATATGCCCCGACAACCAGAAGCGAAAGTCTGGGGTTTCATTTCATTTAATAGCAGGTCCCTTTTGCTTGTCATCTGTTACTCACTTGGAGCACAGCGGTATGTGTCGACGATGTTCTACACCCCGTTTTCTTGTTGCCCTTCATGGAAAGCCATCCTGAGGCTACATTTCAGCAAGATAAAGCCCGCCCGCACACTGCAATAGTTTCTACTGTTTATCTTCATGCATACCAAACCCTAAATTGACCAGCAAGGTCGCAGAACGTCTCCCAAATTGAGAACGTTTGCAACATTATGGGCAGGGTCCTCCAACCAGCTCGATTTTGACGATCTAACGCACTATCAAACAGAATTTGGCACGTTATCTCCGAGGAGGACGTCAAAGAACTCTATCAGTCAACACCAAGCAGAAATACTGCTTGCATAAAGGCCAGAGGAGGACCAATGCGTTATCACATCTTGTATTCGGATAATTTCTATGTGGTCAGTCGTTCTTTTGCCTTAGAGTGTAATTACGGTAGAAGGACAAGCTACGAGGTTTGTCCAAATGAGAAAATCACAAACTATATACACACACCAAAAAAAGTTTTGCGTCACCCCGGTTCCGAGAACTCCTGAAGATAGACGGTGATTGTGGATATTGTATCACAGGCACAGTCTCTTTGACTATTCAGAGATGACACTAAACCCGCCCAAAGATGTAAACAAACATGCATGAGCAACGCCTATTAGTGAGAGGGGGTCCGTCAGCCGATCAGCTCCAGCCATTCCACCAGGAAGGAGCTACACGGCTCGTGATGTCTGTAGTTCAACCATGTCTAGACGGTCAATACCGCGGTTCGACCGCGTCCGCATTGTTACTTTGTGCCAGGAAGGGCTCTCAACAAGGGAAGTGTCCAGGCGTCTCGGAGTGAACCAAATCGTGTTGTTCGGACATAGAGGAGATACAGAGCTACAGGAACTGTCGACGACATGGCTCGCTCAGGCCGCCCAAGGGCTACCACTGCAATGGATGACGGCTACCTACGGATTATTGCTCGGAGGAACCCTGACAGCAACGCTACCATGTTGAATAATGCTTTTCGTGCAGCCACAGGACCTCGTGTTATGACTCAAACTGTGCGCAGTAGGCTGCATGATGCGCAACTTCACTCCCGACGTCTATGGTGAGGCCCATCTTTGCAACCACGACACCATCCAGTACAGATGGGCCCAACAACATGCCGAATGGTCCGCTCAGGATTGGCATCAAGTTCTCTTCACCGATAAGTGTCGCATATGCCTTCAACCAGACAATCGTGGAAGACGTGTTTGGAGGCAACCCGGTCAGGCTGAACGCCTTAGACACACTGTCCAGCGAGTGCTGCAAGCTGAAGGTTCCCAGCTGTTTTGGGGTGGCATTATGTGGAGCCGACGTACGGCGCTGATGGTCATGGAAGGCACGGTAACGGCTGTACGATACGTAAATGCCATCCTCAGACCGACAGTGCAACCATGTCGGCAGTACATTGGCGTGGCGTTCGTCTTCATGGACAACAATTCGCTCCCCCATAGTGCACAACTTGTGAATGACTTCCTGCAAGATAACGACAACGCTCGACTAGAGTGGCCAGCATGTACTTCAGATATGAACCCTATCGAACATGCCTGGGATAGATTGAAAAGGGCTGTATATGGACGACTTGACCCACCAATCACACTGAGGCATCTACGCCGAATCGCCGTTGAGGAGTGGGACAATCTGGACCAACAGTGCCTTGATGAACTTGTGGATAGTATGCCACGACGAATACAGGCATGAACCAATGCAAAAGGACGTGCTACTGGGAATTAGAGGTACCGGTGGGTACAGCAATCTGGACCACCACCTCTGAAGGTCTCGCTGTATGGTGGTACAACAAGCAATGTGTGGTTTTCATGAGCAATAAAAAGGGCAGAAATGCAGGTGATGGAAAACTTTTTTTGATGTGTGTGTATTGACAGTACTAATATGCTAATTTGCAAGTTCTATGTTACAGATGTGCCGAATATTACTACAGTTGACATGATTTTACAGTTAAATTAACATTGTGCTCAAATTACATGACATCTACGCAGAGCGTCCGACAAAACTGTTCAAGATACCGAAAGAAATAATATTGTGATATCTTTACAAGCAAAAGCGAATTGGTTCCAACATTTGAGGTCTCAACCCCAGAAGCAGTTTCTACTTAGTACACATATCAGGAAAGAAATGCTTTAGGGGTACGATACCCCTAACAGCCATTAGGAATGCAGAAGGGTATGGGATTTCGAAAATAGCTGAAGCAATTACAACAAAACTTAATACACATTTGACACATTAACTGGGAAAGAATACGGAGTGAGTAATATAGGCATAGCGTCCCTGGAGGGGTGCTGCAACCGGAAATATGGTGACATATAAAATCAAATGAGTTCATAACTTTTGGATTTGCTAGGGTGATTGCTGGCAGTTCCAATGACACCCGAGTTCAAGACTCGTCGTGTAAAACTAACAGAGCACTATAGAATTGTACAAAATTTTTGGAGACTATGAAAATTGTGTAGAACCTTCTAGAAGAACTAAATTTGTAAGAAATCCTTTTCCCAATCTTTTATTTCCTGAGGAAAAAATGGTTAAAATGGCTCTAAGCACTATGGGACTTAACATCTGAGGTCATCAGTCCCCCTAGACTTAGAACAACTTAAACGTAACTAACCTAAGGACATCACACACATCCATGCCTGAGGCAGGATTCGACCTGTGACCGCAGCAGCGCGGTTCCGGACTGAAGCGCCTAGAATTTCTCGGCCACAACGGCCGGCTTTTCTGAGAAAATAAGTAGCCGGACGACGTCAGATAATCATCAGATATATTTATGCACAGTGACGAAAAAAATTCCCAAGGTGGAGTTCTGCGAGCCGTGTTTCCATATCGGAAAGACGACGTCTTTTCAAATTTCGCGCCAGTCGCGTATGCTTGGCGCAATCAAGATTGTATTAATTAGCGCTGTAGCAGTGGTGAGCTTTAGTTACTGGACGTGGTGAGATGATGTTAGTCAATAATGCCTTTAAGACGACGCAGACATCATTATCAACAGCTCACTGTATATAAACAAAGCCGTACTTGGCAGGAATGTAGCTACTGTAAATGATTCCTGGCAGCGGTGGTCACGGGAAGGTTTGGTCGCAAGAAAACCGGGCTCCATACGGCCACGTGGCCGTACCGAAAGGGAAGCCCATCGTGTTCGGTGCATGGCTGTGACGCATCGTATTGCATCCGTAACAGCCATTGGAGCAGCAGTTGGCACGACAGTGACACAACTATTATAAATCGCTTACCTCAATAACATCTCAGAGCCAGACCATAGAGTAAATATCTCTGGCGTGAGCACTGCGTTCTGCGCATGTTGCCAACATTAAACCAGGATTGTCACGTGTTTTCGGGACTTCGCTGTGCGTTTGTGCTTTCCGCAGCATTTGAAGTTTGTAATATCAGGAGTTTTTGTTGTGTTTCACCGTTTGTTGATAGTGTAATAGCGATGGTGAATTACTGTTGTTGCTACGGATGCAAAGAAAAATATGTGAAAGGAGGGATAGTAACTTTTCATGGGTATATACCATGTAGTTCTAATTATAGTTATCATATTAGTAAGAGACACTGCGTATGTTAAAAATTTTGAGACGCATTATAATTAAGGCTTGATTCTGTAGACTTATTTTTCTGCGATTTTATGACTATATAATAGATATTACGGCTCGTACAAAAGCTTACAAACAATTGCTTCCTCTCGTAAATTTGCTAGTGACTTTTCGATTATGTATATAGATTACTCAGTCTACTATTTATTTAACAAGGTGGGAACAAGTACGTAAAATGGATCGTTCTTTCTTGTGAAATACAACTAACTCTTTTCACTCATGAAGTAATGAGTCCTATCGACAGGGGGTGTCAAATTGGTTCCACATTTTTAGATTTCCAGAAGCGTCACAAGCGTCTTCTAACCAAACTGCGTGCCTATGGAATATCGCCTGAGTTGTGCGACTGGATTCTTGATATCCTGTCACAAAGGTCACAGTTCGTAGTAATAGACGGAAAGTCATCGAGTAAAACAGATGTAATATCCGGCGTTCCCGAGCGAAACGTTATAGGCCCTCTATTGTTCCTGATCCATATTAACGACGTAGGAGACAATCTGAGTAGACGTCTTAGATTGTTTGCAGATAATGCTGCCATTTACCGTCTTGTAAAGTCATCCGATGACGAAAACGAATCGCAAAATTATTTAGATAAGATATCTGTATGACGCGAAAGGTGGTAGTTGACACTGAATAAAGAAAAGTGTGAAGTTATTCACATGAGTACTAAAAGAAATCAGCTAAATTTCCACTACGCGATAAGTCACACAAATCTGAGGGCTGTAAATACAACTAAATACTTAGGGATTAGAATTACAAATAACCTAAATTGGAACTATCACATAGATAATGTTGTGGGTAGAGCAAACCAAAGACAGCGATTCATTGGCAGAACACTTCGAAGGTGCAACTGGTCTACCAAAGAGACTGCTTACACCAAGCTTGTCCGCCCTATTCTGGAGTATTGCTGTGCGGTGTGGGATCCGCATCAGATGGGACTGACGGATGACATCGAAAAAGTACAAAGAAGGGCAACTCGTTTTGTATTACCACCAAATAGGGGAGATAGTGTCACAGACATGATACGTGAATTGGGTGGCAATCATTAAAACATAGACTTTTTCGTTGCGACGGGATCTTCTCACGAAATTTCAATCACTTGTTTTCTCCTCCGATTGCGAAAGCGTTCTGTTAGCACCCACCTACATAGGGAGAAATGATCATCAAGATAAAACAAGAGAAATCAGGGCTCGCACAGAAAAATTTAAGTGCTCGTTTTTCCCGCGTGCCGTTCGAGAGTGGAACAGTAGAGAGACAGCATGAAGGTGGTTCAGTGAACCCTCTGCCAGGCACTTTATTGTGAATAGCAGAGTAATCACGTAGATGTAGATGTAGATGCGCCATCCAAGGATGGACAATAACAAATCTGTTTTTACAACATTCCAAGTAATAGTGCTCAAGTTTTATTAGTTGCAGAGATACATCTGGCTACAGAGACAAGTTTTCATTTCACTTGTTAGTACTGCAATTTTTATGGCTTTATTTGGGGATTGTCATTTTTGCAATAAACGTCAAGTCCTGAAGTTGTACTTGGGATTACATTATTGAATTTTCCAACTATAATCGTTATTTGTTAGTCAGCTCAACTACATCGCTTAAGCATGCCGCACGTATTTATAAATGCCGAATATGCCCATATGGTATTTGTGTGAGGGTTTTGGAATGGAAAGGGTGCTGCTGGTAGTCACTGCCGTAAAGATTACGGCAGATGATTTCCTACTGCAGAGTACCAGTGAAACTGGTGCAGCGTACAACAGTCATATATCGTCTGGACGTCCAAATGAGCGGAGTGTGGTTGAAATAGGAAAGATTGTTCACTTGGCAGAACGCGTTACTTCGACAAGCACACACATACAGTGGTGGAAATATTTATTGCATCACCATGAATTAATTCGTATTTTTTACTTTTGCTGCAGTTTGCTTCGGCTTATACCAGTCCCATTGTTGATGAACTTTGTTGACATATTCTTGCCTTAATAATTTGACTTCACGCATGTTTTCCAAGAATACAAAACTCTTTGTTGTCTTTTGGCTTTACAATGAAACCATTGTTTATGCTGCCATTTTGAGTTGAGACTTTGCAGTGAGGAGAGGTGCAGGTCAGTTGAATAAACACCAGAAAAGAAAGCTGCTATACTTGCTTATTCGTCTGTTGGTATCAGCACCAGAGAGGCAGCCTCTAAGACAGGATTTAATCAGTCTACGATTTCGAGGTAAATGAAAAAATATAGGGAAAAAGGAAATGTTGATCGTGAGAAAGGAAGAGATCGAAAACGGGCGTCTACTGCCAAACAGGACAGGGTATTGAAAAGGCTTTCGCTCAACGATATTCACCTGTCATCAACTGAACTAAGGCGAGACTGGGAAGAAATCTGTGACATCTCAGTAACCAGTAGAACTGTAGGAAATAGACACTGGAGGCTGGACTCTTAGCCCATCGTCCTAGAAGGAAGCCTTTATTGACAAAGATAATACAACAGCGACTACAATGGGCAAAGGCACATGCGACATGGACCCCAGAGATGTGGAACAAAGTAATCTTTTCAGACGAGTCCAAATTTAATCTGCATGCCTCAGATGGAAAAGTGTTCGTGCGTCGAAGAAAAGGTGAAGAATTTTTGCCATCATGCATAACACATACAGTCAAACACCCACAAGGACAGATGGTCTGGGGGTACATTTTCAGTCACGGAGTAGGTCGTCTGGACTTCATCAATAGCACTGTCAACACTGATGCCTACATATGCATCCTTGAAAGGAAGCATATGCCAACCATTAGAGATCAGTTTGGAGATGTTTCCAATTGCATTTTTCAGGATGACTCCGTTCCTTGCCATAGAACTTTGAAGGTGAATCCTATGACAAATATTTGTACCAAACACGAAGCAGATTCGCTATTTTGTCGAAAGTTGACATGTTGAGAAAACGTGGCTGTTGTACTTCAGGTTTATAATTTATATAAAAAACAGCTACCAGCCACATGTATGGTTTAAAAAAGGTTTATTATCTTCAGACCATAAGCAGATTACTTTCTTATCACGCACTTCTACATTTCAGGTAAAATCTTTCCTTTGACAAAATGGGATTCGAGTAATGGAGTGGCCTGGGAACAACCCTGATCTCAATCCTATTGAAAACTGTTGGAAGGTCATGGGAAATGCTATCACCAAAAAGAAGCCACGGAATAAACGGGAGCTGTATGAGACCCTTGAGCATGTGTGGTTTCATGAACTGAGCGAGGAGTACATTAAAAAGTTCATTCTTTCAATGCCTTCACGATGATTAAGGCGCGCAGTGGAGCAACAAAGTATTAAATCCAACAGTGTATTCATATGAGGCAATAAAACACTAAAATCCATCAGTGTTGTGACAACATTAATATGCAGTGTTGCTTTCAAGATTAGTATTCATATTTCAGAATAGCAAACAGAATAGCTGACATACCCACTTACTCATTTTTCAAGAAAGTGTTAAATTATAACAAGCAAACATTTTTATAGAAACAAAAATTAAGAATAAAATCAAATTGACAAAAATTATTGTGTATATTCATTTCTGATAGAAATCAAGAGAAATCAGGCAAATTTAGCTCAGTTGTTGGATGATTGTAACAAAAATAGTTAATTGTAAGAGGTGATGTAATAAATATTTCCACCACTGTAACTTCTACAGTTAACGGTGTTCCACATCCAAGCGTATGACGGACATTACGTACGTGCGGCGTCTATCCTTATCACTTACAGCGGATTCAGTACCTTCCAAAATGGGATGAAAGTAGACGAATGGAATGTTGTCATTGCCCAATTGCTAATCTCCGAGTAATCCCGCTAATACTGTTTACTGACGCAGCCACTTTCAATTGTGACGCTACCAGTAGTAGTTGTTAATTCACAGTGGTCGTCCGACGAAACTGTAAATGTTTCTGTGGACACATTCTCAAGAATATCCCTCTAGAAGCGTATGATGCATTATGACAGACAATCAGCTGTTTGGGCCTGTTGTACTATCGCAATGTCTTCAGGGTCCCGTTTTCTAGACATTCTTCAAAACGAGTTTCCAGTATTGTTGGAAGAAGTTAGTTTGGCTTCAAGAACGTATACGTTATTCCAACATGACGGGGCCCTTGCATATTCTAGTCGACATGCTAACACATCATCTAAACCTAACAGTTCCTGGAAGAAAGATCGGCAGAAATAGTCACGTTCAAAAATGGTTCAAATGGCTCTGAGCACTATGGGACTATTCGAACCTGGAAGCTCGTTTTCAAGAAAGTTGAAGTGATTTTCTTGAAGTCATTTCTACTTTCGTGAAAACGAGCTTCCAGTATTATTGGAAGAGCTTTCTTTGGCTGCAAGGATGTGTATGTTCTGCCAGTATCACGGCGCCCCTGCAGATTCTAGTCGACAGGCGACACATCTAAATCTAACATTCTCCAGAAGGATCGGCAGAAACGGTCATATTTCTTGGCTTTCAAAGGTTTCTCATTACGACTTCCCTACCAAAGAATCCAATACAGTAATAAATTTCATTTGACAAACTGTAGGAGACACGGTAGTAAACTTTGTTGCACTGAGTCAGATGCTTTTTGGATCGTGAGTACAAGTAAAGTAGGTACCTTCTGCACCACTGAACTTCATATTGATTTACGGAATGTGAATTAAAACATTTCGCCCACAATGCTGGTAGTGGCAGTGTGAAGAGGTCTCATATTAATCACCGCCAGCAGTGCGCAGCTTTGCCCGGGATGTTTAATACCTGCCACACAAAGTGATCGGTCCTGTAATTTGTTCATACTCACACCGAATGCAAGCCGCAAGGGTAAACTGCAATCGCATTAAATCGATGGGTATATTTGAATCACTGGGTGTAAACGGATTGCGGCCAGTGAGTACATCTTCACCTGCGTGAAAAGACGATCAGTTGCGCCATCTGTTGTTACATTTTGCATTAGGTATCTCATTGTGCATTTGTTTCAGCTCAGTTTTCATTGTTTCAAATATGGCTATGTTTGAGCACGACTCGAACTGTTCGAACAGTTTAAATCACAGTTCGGGTTCTGTTCGATCTTTCGCTCGTCACGCGGTCTAGTGACTCCTGGTGGTACTATCTCCAAGACGGGTACTGTCACTGAAATTTACTCTCGTGATGGGAGTTACAGTTTACAGTGATGTAGTTCTTTTAGTAAGCAATTAAGGTTTCACTAATTTTCTTCATTGTTTCATGTGAATATAGAAATTTGAACTAAAACGGGCACGAATTACTCGATCAACCACATTTAGAAATGTTTGGTAACAACGGTTCTCTTTTATATTATATTATATTTATTTATTTATTGTGAGTATTAAATAATAATTGGTCTATGTCCTCCCAAATGTTCATTAGTGGATCGTGTATACATCTGAATTAAATCGACCAAGAACCATTGGAGATTTCTGGTAACAACTTTTCACCTTTATATATTACATACATATATGTTTCAAATCAGATTATGAAATCTTACGTAGACAGTGATCATCCTCTTGTCTTTGAGGTGAAGTGTGCAAAATTTCAACAGTACTGGATTTAAAACTGTACATTTACAAACATCGAAACAAATAAACACACACTTTTCTTTACACGAGTGTTGGAACTTTAATAGAGGCAACTATTCATTTACAGCTCGTACAGAATAGATACGTGTTTCAAAGTTTTGCTGACCTTCAAAGTAGTCACCAGCATTGTGTGTAACCCGTTGCCAGCTATGTGGAAGTCGAAGGATGCTCTTAGCAGTGCCAGTTGTGTTGACAGTTCGAGCGGCGTGGTCTATTGCTCGACGAATTTGTAGCAGTTCTGAAGCGAACGCCGTGGGTGTTTCCTTCAGTTTAGAAATCGAGTTGAACTCACGAGGGCTTAAGTCAGGGGAGTGCAGTTGGGGGTATACCACTTAGCAGCCCCATCAGTCAGACAAATCAGTAACAGCTTGCACTGTACGTGCTTGAGCATTGTCCTGCAAAATGATGGTCAGGTCCTGCAGAAAGTGTCATCACTTCTGTCTCTAAGCTGGTCGTAGGTTGTGTTCCAAATATGAACAGCATAGAGACAGAAGGGATGACACTTTCTGCAGGACCTGACCATCATTATGCGGGACAATTCTCAAGGACGTACAGTGCAAGCTGTTACTGATTTGTTTGACTGATGGGCTGCTAAGTTCTATACCACCTACTGCACTCCCCTGACTTAAGCCCTCGTGAGTTAAAAACTCGATTTCTAAACTGAAGGAAACCCTTCACGGCATTCAATTCAGAACTGCTACAGATTCATAGGGCAATAGACCGCGCACCTCGAACTGTCAACACAACTGGCACTGCTAAGTGTATCCTACGACTTTCACGTCGCTGGCAGCGGGTTATACACAATGCTGGTGACTTCTGTGAAGGTCAGTAAAACTTTGGAACACGTATCTATTTTGTACGAGCTGTAAATAAATAGTTGCCACAATTTTAAAAAAAATGGCTCTGAGCACTATGGGACTTAACTTCTGAGGTCATCAGTCCCCTAGAACTTAGAACTACTTAAACCTAACTAACCTAAGGACATCACACACATCCATGCTCGAGGTAGGATTCGAACCTGCGACTGTAGCGGTCGCGCGGTTCCAGATTGTAGCGCCTAGAACCGCTCGGCCACTTCGGCCGGCGCCACTATTAAAGTTCCAACCCTCGTATATGTAGATAGATCACGTAAGTCAATAGGGGTAATACATGCCTGCGTAAATCCTTGTCCAACCCTGTTGGCGAACAGAAGATAGGCGTCGGTCCACGCCGAAATCGGTGTGAGGACGGTGAGGAGGGACGAGAGGAATATGCCGATCCCGAAGACGATCCTGCCGCCGAAACGGTCAGCCAGAAGCCCACCAGGTATGTGACCCGCCGCGTAGCCGTAGTAGAACGCCGCCAGGATCTCCCCCTGCTTCTGCTTGTCCCACGCGAACTCCCCGTTCTGCAACAGTGCAACCTCGAGCCTTAGCTGCGAGACCTTTTCCGTAGCTGATGCTCTGTTTCCTTCTTATCGGCTTTACAACTCTCTCGAATTAGTTTGCAGGAGTTTTCATTGATCTGTTTCAAGAATTCTATCGTGCAGCACCTGTGGTAGACCCACATAGCCCCATTCTATACACTGACAGCTCACAAGTCAGGAATAGTTACAGGCACATATACAGATGGCGGTGGTAACTCTTACAGAAAGTACAAGAGGGCAGTGCATTGGCGGAGCTGTCGTTTGTTCTCAGATCTTCATCTACATCTACATCCATACTCCGCAAGCCACCTGACGGTGTGTGGCGGAGTTTACCTTGAGTACCTCTAACGGTTCTCCCTTCTATTCCAGTCTCGTATTGTTCGTGGAAAGAAGGATTGTCGCTATGCCTCTGTGTGGGCTCTAATCTCTCTGATTTTATCCTCATGGTCTCTTCGCGAGATATACGTAGGAGGGAGCAATATACTGCTGGACTCTTCGGTGAAGGTATGTTCTCGAAACTTCAACAAAAGCCCGTACCGAGCTACTGAGCGTCTCTCCTGCAGAGTCTTACACTGGTGTTTATCTATCATCTCCATAACGCTTTCGCGATTACTAAATGATACTGTAACGAAGCGCGCTGCTCTCCGTTCGATCTTGTCTATCTCTTCTATCAACCCTATCTGGTACGGATCTCACACTGCTGAGCAGTATTCAAGCAGTGGGCGAACAAGCGTACTGTAACCTACTTCCTTTGTTTTCGGATTGCATTTCCTTAGGATTCTTCCAATGAATCTCAGTCTGACATCTGCTTTACCGACGATCAACTTTACATGATCATTCCATTTTAAATCACTCCTAATGCGTACTCCCAGATAATTTATGGAATTAACTGCTTCCAGTTGCTGACGTGCTATATTGTAGCTAAATGATAAGGGATCTTCCTTTCTATGTATTCGCAGCACATTACACTTGTCTACATTGATATTCAATTGCCATTCCCTGCACCATGCGTCAATTCGTTGCAGATCCACCTGCATTTCAGTACAATTTTCCATTGTTACAACCTCTCGATATACCGCAGCATCATCCGCAAAAAGCCTCAGTGAACTTCCGATGTCATCCACAAGGTCATTTATGTATATTGTGAATAGCAACGGTCCTACGACACGCCCCTGCGGCACACCTGAAATCACTCTTACTTCAGAAGACTTCTCTCCACTGAGAATGACATGCTGCGTTCTGTTATCTAGGAACTCTTCAATCCAATCACACAATTGGTCTAATAGTCAATATGCTCTTACTTTGTTCATTAAACGACTGGGGGGAACTATCGAACGCCTTTCGGAAGTCAAGAAACACGGCACCTACATGGGAACCCGTGTCTATGGCCCTCTGAGTCTCGTGGACGAATAGCGCGAGCTGGGTTTCACACGACCGTCTTTTTCGAAACCCATGCTGATTCCTACAGAGTAGATTTCTAGTCTCCAGAAAAGTCATTATACTCGAACGCAATACGTATTCCAAAATTCTACAACTGATAGACGTTAGAGATATAGCTCTATAGCTCTGCACATCTGTTCAACGTCCCTTCTTGAAAACGGGGATGACCTGTGCCCTTTTCCAATCCTTTGGAATGCTACGCTCTTCTAGAGACCTACGGTACACCGCTGCAAGAAGGGGGGGCAAGTTCCTTCGCGTACACTGTGTAAAATCGAACTGGTATCCCATCAGGTCCAGCGGCCTTTCCTCTTTTGAGCAATTTTAATTGTTTCTCTATCCCTCTGTCGTCTATTTTGATATCTACCATTTTGTCATCTGTGCGACAATCTAGAGAAGGAACTACAGTGCAGTCTTCCTCTGTGAAACAGCTTTGGAAAAAGACATTTAGTATTTCGGCCTTTAGTCTGTCATCCTCTATTTCAGTAACACATGATTCATGTGAGAAAGTTTCCGACGTGTTTATGTCCGCATGACGGGAATGAAAAGACTCTGAACCAGGAATGGTAGTTGGAGGCAGACGCATGGGACATTCGATTTCGGAAATCGTTGGGGGATTCAATATTACAAAATCCACAGTGTCAAGAGTGTGCCGAGGGTACTAAGTTAAAGGCATTACCTCTCATTACTGACATCGTAGTGCCCGACGGCCTTCACTTAGTGACCGAGAATAACACCATTTGCGTAGAGTTGTCAGTGCTAACAGACAAGCAACTCCCCTTAAAGAAATGCAGAAATCAGTGTGAGACGTACCGCGAATGTATCCGTTTGGAGAATGCGGCGAACTTCGGTGTTAATGTACTCTGGCAGGAGATGTCCGTCTCTCCTGAGCTCGTGACATTATTGATTGGACCTAGACGACTGGGAAACCATGTCCTGCTCAGATGAGTCCCGATTTCCGTTGGTAAGAGCTCATGGTAGGGTTCGAGTATGGCGCAGACCCTACGAAGACATAAACCCAAGTCGTCAACAAGGCACTGTTAAGTTGATCGTGGCTCCGTAATGGTGTGGGCTGTGTTTACATGGAATGGACTGGGTCCTGTGGCCCAACTGAACCGATCATTCACTGAAAATACACTCATACTCATAAATTAAGGATAATTGCAGAATGTGGTGCCACACAACGTGGCACTACACAAAACTGGCACTAATAGCACAGGGACATGGGGAACACACACGACACAGATCTGTAAGTCCACGGTATTGGTGATAAGTTGAGAAAACCGTCACGAAATACATGTGCTACAAAGCGCCACTGTTTCTTGCCCATGTACCCCGACATAAATATGGGATATGATCACCATGCACACGTGCACAGGCCGCACAAGGGGTTGGCATGCTCTGGATCAGGTGGTCGAGCAGCTGCTGGGGTGTAGCCTCCCATTCTTGCACCAGTAACTGTCGGAGCTCCTGAACTGTCCTAAGGGTTTGTAGACAGGCAGCGATACGTCGACCGAGAGCATCCCACAAGTGCTCAATGGAAAACAGGCAAGCCACTCCATTCGCCTGATATCTTCTGTTTCAAGGTACTCCTCCACGATGGCAGCTCGGTGGGGCCGTGCGTTATCATCCATCAAGAGGAAGGTGGGACCCACTGCACCCCTGAAAAGGCGGACATACTGGTGCAAAATGACGTCCCGATACGCCTGACCTGTTACAGTTCCTCTGTCAAAGACATGCAGGGGTGTACGTGCACCAATCATAATCCCACCCCACACCATCAAACCACGAACTCCATACAGGTCCCTTTCAAGGATAATAAGGGGTTGGTATCTGGTTCCTGGTTCACGCCAGATGAAAACCCGGCGAGAATCACTGTTCAGACTACACATGGACTCGTCCGTGAACATAACCTGGGACCACTGTTCCAATGACAATGTACTGTGTTCTTGGCACCAGGCTTTACGCGCTCTCCTGTGACCAGGGGTCAGTGCAATGCACCTTGCAGGCCTCCGGGCGAATAAACTATGTCTCTTCAGTCGTCTGTAGAGTGTGTGTCTGGTGACAACTGTTTCAGTGGCTGCGGTAAGGTCCTGAGCAAGGCTACCTGCAGTACTCCGTGGCCGTCTCCGAGCACTGATAGTGAGATATCGGTCTTCTTGTGGTGTTGTATACTGTGGGCGTTGTATACTGTAGCTCCTGGACACGTTTTCTGTCTGCTGGAATCGTTGCCACAATCGTGAGGTCACACTTTGCGGCACACGTAGGGCCTGTGCTACGACCTGCTGTGTTAGACCAGTCTCCAGTCGCCCTAGTATTCTACCCGTCATAACCTCATCGATGTGTGTTCTTTGAGCCATTTTCAACACACAGTCACCATTAGCACGTCTGAAAACGTCTGCACAGTTATTGGCTGCGCCGTACTCTGACATGCACCAACACACCTCTGCGTATGTGGACTGCTGCCAGCGCCACCGTGCAACCACCGCAGGTCAAATGCACCGCATTGTCATACCCCGAGGTGATTTAAACCCGTAAACCGCCCACCAGAGCGTTGTTTCACCATGTACCAGCATTATCCTTAATTTATTAGCATGAGTGTAGTTATGTTCGGCTGCTTGGAGACCATCTGCAGCCATTGAAGGATTTCATGTTCCCAAACAATGGTGGAATTTTTATGTATGACAATGCACCATGTCACCGGAACACTGGACAGTTCGAGCGAATGATTTGGCTATCCAGATCGCCCGACATGAATCCCATCGGACATTCTTGTGACACAATCGAGAGGCCATTTCGTGTACAAAATCCTGCACCGGCAACGCTTTCGCCGTTATGGACGCCTATAGAGGCAGCAAGGCTCAATATTTCTGCAAGGGACTTCCAGCGATTTGTTGAGTCCATGCCATGTCAAGTTGCTGAACTCCGTCGGGCAAAAGGAGGCCCGACATGATATTAGGAAATATCCCGTGACTTTTGCCACTTGAACGTACTTTGTACATGCTGTTCATATCGTCACCTTATTCACTCAATCAGTTCGTCAGAATGCTGTTACTGATATAGAAGGTTTTACGAATACAATTTCCTCTTCGTGCGAGTAATGGACGCAAATACAGAACCGATGCAGCACTTTCGAAGTTTCCCTCATCCGTCGGTGCACTCGGTTTCACATATCTCGAAGTCTTGTATCTTGATGTTCTGAAATAATATGCTGCAAACTGATTCTGTAAAGAATATTACCAACTGATGTGGATCACACAACAAATAAATTTTACAATAGATTTCCCTACTTTATTTGCATTACAACGCTGTCGATGGCCACTTCCAGTTTGACAGATCATAGTCAGACAGCTAAAGAGATGCACATCTCTTCCTACAGAAATGTTCGGAAGATAAATAATCCGGGCATTAATTAGCAACACAATGTTTATTTGAATTTCACAGTGGCATAATCAGAAATGTGAAATCACAGTGCACACGATATAACTTGCATTAAAATCGCTAAAATTACGCTGTCCAACAAATAGTGTTCGTGGAACATGATCACTTTGAGGTTACGTCTTTACTATTCTACACGAAATTTTACGCTGCCAAGACATTAAGCAACTGCAGATTTTTGACTAAAATCGACGAAAAGAAGCTACGACATTGCTTGCCAGTCGCAGACTTTCGCTTTAACCAACATAGTAGTTATATGGTTGCTCGGCAGCTCCAGACTGTTAAGTTATATTGTTGTTACTCGTCTATGTCGCGTTTGTGGTGTTTCCATATTCTTCTCCTCTCCCTTTACTTCACAGTATCAAATGAACCAATCAGAATATCAGTCACCAAACTGCGACGTCTGAGTGACTAGGTTAGCCTAAGGAACGTTACGTGGAGTTGCGGAGCGACAATGTAAAACCCAGAGGTGTGTTCCCTCTGGTTGGAATGACTCACCCTGCCACCAGCTTGATTCTTCAGCACCAGCCTTCCTGGACACACATCTGGGTCGTCTCTACTGCTGACCGCCGCACCGAAGTGAAAGGCGTCGCTGGATCTGAGAGCGCGTTCTTCGAGCGCCGTCTCGTTGACCATGTCGACGATGGCCACAGAGATGTTGACGCGCGTCATGAAGCTGATGGCCAGACCCATGAGGCTCAGCAGAGCCACGGTGTACCGGGTCTTCCAGCAACCTGCGACACAGACGTCACGGATCACAGCATTTTCTCTACAGCTTACATTCTTCACTCCAAGGAGAAGACAGACACTTGAGAGACATCCCAATTGTTAGACATCTTAAAATTTGGTTCACGATTCCGAATCTGTAACTTGAATGGGAAAAGTCTACCAGATGGCGGCTGCTGTAGCGACAGGCAACATGTCTGACGAGCTCCCTGTCAGAGATACTTCTAAATTACAGAAGAATTAAATTTTGCCAAAATGACCGTACTCAGACATAAAACAGAAAACATTGTACCACTACAGCTATTTAGATGTCAGTATAAATTTAATTACTTGTATTAGACGGGAGTTGGATGAAATAACCCACGCTGTTGTTGTTGCGGTCTTCAGTTCAAAGACTGGTTTGATGCAGCTCTCCATGTGAGCTCTCCTGAGCAAGCCTCTTCGTCTAGGAGTAACTACTGCAACCTACATCCTTCTGAATCTGCTTAGTGTATTCATCTATTGGCCTCCTTCTACGATTTTTGCCCCCCCCCCCCCCCCCGCCCCCACGCTTCCCTCCAGTACTAAATTGGTGATCCCTCGGTGCCTCAGAATGTGTCTCTCTTTCCAATCTACTCCTTTCCTCTTCAAAACATTCATCAGCTTGTTGCACTGAACTCTGTCAAAAGCCTTTTCTAAATCTATAAAGACAGCAAAGATTTCTCTACCCTTTTCCATATACAGGGTGTTTCAAAAATAACCGGTATATTTGAAACGGCAATAAAAACTAAACGAGCAGCGATAGAAATACACCGTTTGTTGCAATATGCTTGGGACAACAGTACATTTTCAGGCAGACAAACTTTCGAAATTACAGTAGTTACAATTTTCAACAACAGATGGCGCTGCGGTCTGGGAAACTCTAAAGTACGATATTTGCCGCATATTCACCATGCGTAGCAATAACAATGACAAAATGAAAAGTGGTACATCAGTGAACATGGAAATAATACAGTGTAATGAGCTGTTTTAACAACGTAGTAAAAGAAAGTTAAAAACGTTACACATACTTCATATGATCCAAGTCCGTGACGCTGTGTGTCCAAAGACATAGCTAGGTCATTGGCCACTACTCGTAAGAATGGTGGAAGTACCTCAGTGTACCACTAGAAGTCCCTGTCTTGCAATAGAATCGATGTCACCGGTAATTCATTATTCAGAAAGTACGGGGGTCTCAAAGTGTTAAACAGCTGTGGTCATCACGCAAGCTACACTCGTAACCTTTAATGTGCTCAGACCGCAAATGCTCTGTTATTTTCTGGGGCGCGCACGGCTTTCTGTACTTCTCCGTTCCTAAACACGCGTAATGAGATGTCACATTTGTGAAACGAGTGTCATCGGGGCTATAGCTTCATGGTGGAAAATATTAGCCCTTAACCTTGAGGCTTCGTACCACGTTTTCCTGCTGCTGTTTGAAAAGGAAGAAAGCTTTGGCTTGAACGTGCTGTCGATTACGAAGGATTTAGGGGTGGATCATGTGCTCGGATTGGGGAAGGACGGGTAAGGAAACAGGCTATGCCCTTTCAGGGGAAACATTCCGCCCTTGGCGTTAGGTGATTTAGGAAAATCAAGGGGAAACTAAGTCTGTGCGTTCGAACGGGTAGTTGAATCCCCGTCTTCTCGAGCCTAGTATGCTAACCACTAGACAACCTTGGTCGGAATTCTCGACGGCGCAGCAGCTAACATGTCAGAGTTATATACTAGTCTTTTCTCATCTATGCAGCCAGGTTACTAGTATGGACTAACTTCGGGTCCGGCGTTTATAATGTGTGCAAGATGCCGAAAAATTACTGCTTCCCCTGTTTTACGACGAATATTACCCCAGCATGTATAAATTATCAAAGTAGCTAATTTTACATACGAAGTTTTCCTTATGAACGCCTACAATCCCTTACTGCAAATTTATTTGCAACCCCAAATTTTCATTCACTTTTCCTTTTATGAAAACATTAGTAAATACACTCCTGGAAATTGAAATAAGAACACCGTGAATTCATTGTCCCAGGAAGGGGAAACTTTATTGACACATTCCTGGGGTCAGATACATCACATGATCACACTGACAGAACAACAGGCACATAGACACAGGCAACAGAGCATGCACAATGTCGGCACTAGTACAGTGTATATCCACCTTTCGCAGCAATGCAGGCTGCTATTCTCCCATGGAGACGATCGTAGAGATGCTGGATGTAGTCCTGTGGAACGGCTTGCCATGCCATTTCCACCTGACGCCTCAGTTGGACCAGCGTTCGTGCTGGACGTGCAGACCGCGTGAGACGACGCTTCATCCAGTCCCAAACATGCTCAATGGGGGACAGATCCGGAGATCTTGCTGGCCAGGGTAGTTGACTTACACCTTCTAGAGCACGTTGGGTGGCACGGGATACATGCGGACGTGCATTGTCCTGTTGGAACAGCAAGTTCCCTTGCCGGTCTAGGAATGGTAGAACGATGGGTTCGATGACGGTTTGGATGTACCGTGCACCATTCAGTGTCCCCTCGACGATCACCAGTGGTGTACGGCCAGTGTAGGAGATCGCTCCCCACACCATGATGCCGGGTGTTGGCCCTGTGTGCCTCGGTCGTATGCAGTCCTGATTGTGGCGCTCACCTGCACTGCGCCAAACACGCATACGACCATCATTGGCACCAAGGCAGAAGCGACTCTCATCGCTGAAGACGACACGTCTCCATTCGTCCCTCCATTCACGCCTGTCGCGACACCACTGGAGGCAGGCTGTACGATGTTGGGGCGTGAGCGGAAGACGGCCTAACGGTGTGCGGGACCGTAGCCCAGCTTCATGGAGACGGTTGCGAATGGTCCTCGCCGATACCCCAGGAGCAACAGTGTCCCTAATTTGCTGGGAAGTGGCGGTGCGGTCCCCTACGGCACTGCGTAGGATCCTACGGTCTTGGCGTGCATTCGTGCGTCGCTGCGGTCCGGTCCCAGGTCGACGGGCACGTGCACCTTCCGCCGACCACTGGCGACAACATCGATGTACTGTGGAGACCTCACGCCCCACGTGTTGAGCAATTCGGCGGTACGTCCACCCGGCCTCCCGCATGCCCACTATACGCCCTCGCTCAAAGTCCGTCAACTGCACATACGGTTCACGTCCACGCTGTCGCGGCATGCTACCAGTGTTAAAGACTGCGATGGAGCTCCGTATGCCACGGCAAACTGGCTGACACTGACGGCGGCGGTGCACAAATGCTGCGCAGCTAGCGCCATTCGACGGCCAACACCGCGGTTCCTGGTGTGTCCGCTGTGCCGTGCGTGTGATCATTGCTTGTACAGCCCTCTCGCAGTGTCCGGAGCAAGTATGGTGGGTCTGACACACCGGTGTCAATGTGTTCTTTTTTCCATTTCCAGGAGTGTACAATATACTGAGCGTTATTTCTGTTTATTTGCATTGCAAGTAACGTAAAACTTCCTGGCAGATTAAAACTGTGTGCCGGACCGAGATTCGAACTAGCAGAATTAAAGTTGTGAGAACAGCTCGTGAGTCGTGCTTGGGTAGCTCAGTTGGTAGAGCCCGCTCCGACCCACTGCTTTAATCTTCCAGGAAGTTACATATCGCCGCACACTCCGCTGCAGAATGAAAATTTCGCTCTGGAAGTAAAGTAAAAATTGAAAATAAAGAAGTTCCCTCATACAGACTTGACCCCACTACCGTGGTGTTACCATTCTGTACACTTTCCGCTGCGCCAACTGCCGTTTGTAAGATACGCTATTAGGACTGAAGCCGCGCCAAGACTGCTATTTTTTCTAAATGCCTGACCATTTGGAGCTCCCCTTCTGTCACTTTAATTTCCGGCAAAGCTCTGCGTATTGTATAAATCTTGTGCATGTGTGGTCTTGTGAGATCCAAACGTTATGTGCCACAACCGGCATCTGTATCCTGCCAGAGAGCTATCCGTTTCTTCTCTATTGTCTTCTTCTACATCTACCTGGATACTCAGCAAATCCCATTTAAGTGCCTGGCAGAGGGTTCATCGCACCACTTTTACAATAATTCTCTATTAGTCCAAATTCGTACAGCGCGCGGAAGAAACGAATACTTATATCTTTCAGTGCGGGCTCTGAATTCACTTATTTGATCATGGTGATGGTGCCTCCCTATGTAGGTCGGCGTCAACAAACTATTTGCGCATTCGTAGGAGATTTTTTGAGAAAATTCCGACGCAACAAAAATCGCCTTTGTTTAAATGATGTCTACAACATTGTCGCACCACGGAAACAACACCATGTAGAAGCTTTCTCTCGGAGCGAGTACCTTTACGGCCAACGTTCTAGTAATAAGAAAGGCAATCAGAAACGTACTGCATAATACCATCGGCATTCTGATCACAACACATTCGCGGAACGCCCTGGAAAAACTAGATCATTGAAGATGAACTATTACCTGTTTCGGGTAAAGGAACTGATTAATCTGTCCTTCAGGAGAAAAGAGTTCTACTTGTTTAGGTCAAAGGACATTCCGAAATCATACAGTCGACAAATGAGCAAAGAGCTCAATTACCGAAGACATACCTTTCTTAATATGTCTCCCTTTTTCACACTTTGGAACTAGAATAAATAAGTTTTACATGAATGGCGCCGATTTTGGGAAACCTCACAGATGACGAGAGGGCGCTATTCAAGAATTCAACCGTTGATTACTTTTAAAAAATCAGATTAGTGTTCAAATTTGCTTGACGTCACATAACATCAACAATAATAATGTGAACTGAACACTGGTAATTGCCCTGAACATCGCCATAGAATGAAAATTTTAACCTCTCCGTATTACGAAGATCATCGTATACACGCAATATATACTGGTACGTCATCTACTGCTCGACTGTTCCCGTTACGCGAAAGAGACAGCAGGCCAAACTCCATCGGGCAAATCATATCAAATGGTAATTCCTCTGCGGAGAAGTATCATTGATCTTGCAGAACAGCCGAAAACCTTATGTTCATGTCGCAAGACATTTTCAAGAAAACTTGCATTCGTCTGCAATTACCAAAATATTTTCAAGAAACGGGCATCCGCCTGTAAATACCAAGATGTGAAGACACTGAACCACAGTAACCACTTATTTGATAGACTTCAAGAAAGGTGCGTGTTGGTCAGCACATTCCAGAGGAAGGAATCGTCAGCAGCTATTTACTCGTTAACTGGTTATCTGTATTTACACCGTTAATCTCTAGTCTTTAATGGCTATTTATCTCTAATGGTAGTCGTCATAAAACATACTACGAATGCCATACGGTTGTCAGTTACGATATATTCTCAGCACAAATTTGACGCATTGCAAACGTATGGCATAATTATGTAGTTTATAAACATAGAAAATAAACATGTACACTGCTGTGCAAAAATTAAAGTGATCGCCTTCTTTTAAAGCATGAAAAATACGCTATTTCTGTGATTATTTAAGTAAAACAAAAAGTAGTCCTAAATCTGATGATATAGTTTTATTCCTTACACATTTGTCTTTAAGCAATGCTGTCTGTGTCCACACGGGATGCTCCCAGTAACCACTGCACCAGGTGGAAGGGCTCAACTCAACCGGAACACTGGTCATTGGCGCAAATTCTCGAAGCACTCCTTTTGAACCCGTAACAAAGTAGTTTTGCACAAGTCATTTTCGATACATTTTCTATTAGCGTACCTAGGACAGTAGAAAAATATTGATTTCTAAGAAAATGATGACATGTTGAAACAAATGTCATTTTCTTCGCACACGAAATGTAGAGGAAACCATGCACGCTGACGGAGAATTCAATTTAGAACGCCAGCAACAAATTCCAGTCAAAATCGTTTGTACTGTTCTCTAGTCGTGTTTCCAGTCAGTTTGATAAATACAGTTTCGTGTAAAAAGGTTGCATTTTTTATACACTGAAGAGCCAAAGACACTGTCGCAGGCATGGGTGTTCAAATACAGTGATATGTAAACAATCAGAGTACAGCGCTGCTGTCAGAAACGCCCACATAAGACAACAAGTGTCTGGAGCACTTGTTACATCGTTTACTGCTACTACAATTGCAGATTATAAAGGTTTAAGGGAGTTGGAATGTGGTGTTACAGTCGGTGGACGACTGATCAGACACAGCATCTCCGAGGTAGCGATGAAGAGGGGTTTTTCCCGTACGACCATTTCACGAGTGTACCGTGAATATCAGGAATCCGATAAAACATCAAATCTCTGACATCGCTACGGCCGGAAGAAGATCCTGCAAGAACGGGACCAGCGACGACTGAAGATAATCGATCAACGTGACAGGAGTGCAACCCTTCCGCAAATTGCTGCAAATTTCAATGCTGGACCATCAACAAGTGTCACCGTACGAACCATTCAACGAAGCACCGTCGATATGGGCTTTCAGAGCCTGATTCACATTCGTGTACCCTTGATGACTGCACGACACAAAACTTTACGCCTTGCCTGGGCCCGTCAACACCGACATTGGACAATTGATGACTGGAAACACGTTGCCTCGTCGGACGAGCCTCGTTTCAAATTGTATCGAACTGATGGACGTGTAAGGGTGGGGAGACAACTTATGAATTCATTTACCCTGCGTATCAGCAGGGGACTGTTCAAGCTGGTGGAAGCTCTATAATGGTGTGAGGTGTGAGCAGTTGGAATGATATGGCACCCTAATACATGTAGACACTACTCTGACAGGTGACGCGTACGTAAGCATCCTGTCTGATCACCTGCATCCATTCATGTCTATTGTGCAATCTGACGGACTTGGGAAATTCCAGCAGGACAATGCGACACTACACACATCGAGAATTGCTACAGAGCCGCTCCAGGAACACTCTCCTGAGTTTAAACACATGCGCTGGTCACCAAACTCCCCAGACATGAACATTATTGAGCATATCTGGGATGTCTTGCAACGTGCTGTTCAGAAGAGATCTCCACCCCCTCGTACTTTTAATGATTTGTGGACAGCCCTGAAGGATTGTTGGTGTCAGTTCCTTCCAGCACTATTTGAGACATTAGTCGAGTCCATGCCACGTTCGTGTTGCGGCGCTTCTGCGTGTTCGCTGAGGCCCTACACGATATGGGCAAGTGTGCCAGTTTCTTTGGGTCTTCAGTGTAGTTTCGTTAAATTTACCTCTAGTCACCGATCCTTTGACCATACAGCAGTCCTTCCAGATCCAACAGGAAGTCCTGCTCCTCCTCTTTCGTGGCCATAGCGGTCCCGCGGGCCTCTTTGGCAGCTTCTATCACGCGCTGCTCTACTTGCTCCATACGCTTTTCGTCCGCGTTTGCGCAGAATTTGTAACAGGCTGGTTCAATCTCACATTAAAGCACGTTCGGAACTTCCATAGTGTCTGTTAGGCCACCGTTGAAGTCACGTGCCGACTATTTTTTCCCACTGTTCATGGTTTTCAGGGACATTTTTTCACAAATCGACTTGTACTTTGACATAGCTGTTACTGGCGAATCTGGGATGAACACCATAGTCAAGTAGACATCCCGGAGAACATTTGTAGCAAAATAAAAAGAAAACTCGATTTCTTCAAATATCCAAACTGGACTGTCTCCTTAAGGACGAAAGTAAGTTACACGTTATGTGTCACTGTCACTGTCAAAGTAGTGTCTACATGTATTAGGGTGCCATATCACTCCAACTGCTCACGCCTCACACCATTATAGAGCTTCCACCAGCTTGAACAGTCCCCTGCTGATATGCAGGGTAAATGGATTCATAAGTTGTCTCCACGCCCTTACACGTCCATCAGTTCGATACAATTTGCTCGATGAAAATTGGGCCATAAATAGAAATGACTGCCACAATTTAGTAGAAAAGGTGACGGAAAGAAACACATAGTGAGATGAACAGAAACGACCATTTCATTCAAAGACAATAATTGCTCTGAAGTCTCTGCGACTTATGATAGTACCCTGTACATAACATAAGACGGGACATGGTTCTTATTACGGTGCGCGATCGCCAACGACGGAGATACAAGCTCTTCGACGTGCTCCCATAATAGCCACAAGGTTGGTTAAGAGTTCTTGTGGTAGGACGTTCCATTCCTCCAGTAGCGCGGTCGAAAACTGCTGGATGGTTATTGGTGCATGCGGATCTGCTGCCGTGCGTCTCTCCTCAAGGTACCCCACATGTGCTCGATGGGACGTAAGTCGTGGGAATGGGTAGACCAGACCATTCGCCAAAAATTTTCTCGTTCTTGTTCTTGCGGATGTTTTATACTACCCGTCTTTCCCTACAGCTTGTACCTATCTTTCACAGAATTTCGAATGCCTTGCACCATTTTGTTGAAGGAGATTTGTATGCCGGGAGTGCCAAAGATAGCGGACTTTGTGAAACCATAATGGCAGAAATTTCACAGTTCATGTAGAAATTAATAATAGCCAGCGGAATCATGATAACTTAAAAAGAAACATGTACATTACCATTATTTGCACGACGATTCTGATGGTGTACTCAGATATTCAATATCTTTATTAGTTTAAAGTTTAGTATCTGACTAAATTATACAAGTAACACCTAGCAACGAATTTACAAATTATAAAAGTTTCATCCGATTTTGTCTATCGACATGTGTTTAGAAAGCTACTAGTGTAAACCGAAATTGGTATGAATTACAGGCATGTAACTTGAATAGTACCTGAGTTGTTGGAGGTCATAGTGGCCGATTACTATTGATCGCGTCAGGCAATAAGTATTCCACAGTTACACGAAAAAACGGTAGCAGCGTGCTTATAAATATATTTATTCGTCTATGTCTTTGTTTATATCCTATATATACCGTTCATGAAGAAATTGGTCAAATATTTACTGTGTTTTAGAAAGCACAAGGACATTAGGTTACTGGCCTACTTTTGTTTCTGTTCCTTTGATATATGTTTATTTGATTTGTTTATGTATTTAATAATTGTGTAAGAGCGTGTTTATGGTCCAGCCGTAGGGATATTTATTTAATTTCAGGTCATGTAAATGTAAATCCAGTATTTCGTATGTGTTTCAATATGTTTGTGAGTGTGTATGGGCTTGGAGACATGGCGGGACGCTCTAGCCACTCACAGCTCTCGTTACTACGGTAGGCGACTACCGAAGTGAATGAAGGAACAGGATGGAAATGGAGGAGGGTTGCACGGGACAGGAGAGTGCTGGACGGGAAGGCGCAATGGTCGGTCGCAGGAAATACTTGGAGAGTGTTGAGCAGTTTGCGCGTGGTCGCGGGAGATAGAAATATTTCGTTGTGCCAACTTGCGGCCAGCCATTGTGGTCGAGCGGTTCTAGGCGCTTCAGTCTGGAACCGCGCTACCGCTACGGTGGCAGGTTCGAATCCTGCCTTGGGCATGGATGTGTGGGATGTCCTTAGGTTAGTTAGGTATAAGTAGTTCTAAGTTCTAGAGGACTGATGACCTCAGATGTTAAGTCCCATAGTGCTCGGATCCATTTCAACGTTATTATTTTTTTTTTAATTTTTTTTTTTTTTTTTTGCCAACTTGTGCACTTGTGAGATTTCCGTGGCTTCTGCAGTGAACACGAGGTATGCGTCTAGAAGTGAATATCTTGCTAGCTATGTTGTTGCTCATAACTAATTATGTGAAGTTGGAATCTATTGTTTCTCTGTTATTCAACTTATATTTTATATAATTGCTGGACCATCGACACCAATAAGTGGTTTGCAGTAATAAATGGCATTCTTAAAAGTACTTCTGCTATCATACTCTTCATTCAAAGTCGTTAAAATAGTACCTTCCGATTTTATTTAATTGCAATTTTTCATTTATAAATTCCTATGTTACATTCAAAATTCGCAATTGCCGAGTGATAGGAACCTTCAACCATTCGATTCATTTGTATATTCATATTGTATACTGTAGACTCAGCAGTATTTGTCATGTAATGCGACAACTACGTATCCCAGCTCCCAGACAACGAAACCAGCCAAAACTATTAATATTTTAACTCTGAGACTGAGGGTAAGTAGTTGAGAGCCGGTTTTTTTTTTACTTTTTTTTAAGCCCTCAATCCTGAGCCAACGTTTGTACCCATACACTCAACCTCAAATTTCCACAGAAAAAGCAGGTTTTGTTGAAGGAAAAGGGACTTGTGAACAGATACCCAACAGACGACAAATAATCGAGAATTGGAGAGATCTGTGCTCCTGACTTCATCTGCTTCCTTGACTATATGAAAGCCTTTGACTGGCTTGTCTGGAAAAAGTTATCTGCCAGTGCAACATCTGTGCTGTACTTGTCATTAAGAGTGCTGTTGGTGTTTGGACTAAAGGCATCTTACACTGAAGAGACAAATAAACTGGTACACCTGCCTAATAGCTTTTAGGACCGCCACGAGCACGCAAATGTGCTGCAACATGACATGACATGGCATGGTCTCGGCTGATGTCTGGAGTAGTGTTAGAGGGAACAGACGCCATGGATCCTGCTGGGCTGTCCATAAATCCATAAAAGTACGAGGGGGTGAAGATCTCTTCTAAACAGTATGTTGCAAGGCATCACAGATATGCTCAGTAATGTTCACGTCTGGGGAAGTGTTTCACTCAGAAGAGTGTTCCTGGGGCCAATCTGCAGTAGTTCTGGACATGAATGGATGCAGGTGATCAGAAAAGATTCTTACGTACGTGTCACCTGTCAGAGTCGTATCTAGACATATCAGGGGTCCCATATCATTCCAACTGCACACGCCCTACACCATTACAGAGCCTGCACCAGCTTGAACAGTCCCCTGCTGACATCCAGGGTCCATGGATTCATGAGGTTGTCTCCATACCCGTAAGCGTCCGTCCGCTCAATACAATATGAAACGAGACTCGTCCGACCAGTCATCGACAGTCCAATGTCGGTGTTGACTGGCGCAGGCAAGGCGTAAAGCTTTGTGTCGTGCAGTCATCAAGGGTACACGAGTGGGCCTCCGATTCCGGAAGCCCATATCGATGATGTTTTGTTAAATGGTTCGCACGCTGACACTTGTTGATGGTCCAACATTAAAATCTGCAGCAATTTGTGGGAGGGCTGCACTTCTGTCACGTTGAACGATTCTGTTCAGAGGTCGTTGGTCCCGTTCTTGCAGGATCTTTTTCCAAGCACAGCGGTGTCCCCAGTTCATCGCTATCTCGGAGATGCTGTGTCCCATCGCTCGTGCGCCGACTGTAACACCACGTTCAAACTCACTTAAGCAGCAGTAACCGATCTAACAACTGCGCTATACACTTGTCTTATATAGGCATTGTCGACCGCAGCGCCATATTCTGCCTGTTTACGTAACTCTGTATTTGAATACGCATGCCTATACTAGTTTCTTTGGCGCTTCAGTGTAATTGGTGTTAGAGCTATTAACAATACCTATTTTCTGATGACACCGTCCTCTTATCCAGCAGCTGTTAACAAAAGTAAAGGACATAAGTCTGTTTTATGTATTGGGCATCAATCTCAGCAAGTCCAAAGTCATGATAACTGATCGAGGCGTGCTGGTTCAACTTACATGTCTTTCATCTAACTTGGGTCACTTATCTGTTACACGGAAAGTTGGGAAGATAAGGTAAGAAGACGAGTCACGCTACGGCCAGTGGCTATGAAGCAGCTCACCAAGATCTGGCAGGACAGAGCGATAACAAGCACCACAAAGGTCCGGCTTGTTGAAAAACTGGTGTTTTCTCTCTTATTTTATGGTTGCGAGACATGGACTCATAAAGCCAGAGACAAACAGAGCATCGACGTATTTGAGCTTAGGTGTTGGCGCAGTATGCTGGGCATTAAATGGACTGAAAGAACAACAAATATGTCCTTTACTGAGCAACTCAGTATCTTGACGCGCCTTCCTTCTCGTGTCAGCCAAAAAATCTCCAGTTCTTTGGTCATGTTGTGAGAAGAGATGGAGGAAACTGGAAGGAAAGATCGTGGGCAAGGGACCGAGAGGAAGAGCAGCGAACAGGTGGACTCATCAAATCAAAAATATATTTGGTCATCTTTGGTCTACCTCTTCAGCAGGTCCTAAGAGAAGCTGATAACCGTACGGGATGGAGACGCTTGGTTCATGGGGTCACGAGGCTCAGCAATCAGCATAACGACTCGTGATGATGCAGGATTTTACATTATCTAACGCTTTTTCTCAGTCAACAAATCCTATGAACGTGTCTTGATTTTCCTTGTCTTACTTCCATCATAAAGCCTATGGTCAGAACTGCCTCTCTGGTGTCTTCACCTTTCCGAAAGTCAGACTGATTATCATTTAACAAATCCACAATTTTCTTTTCGATTCTTCTGTGTGTTATCCTTGTGGGCAGCTTCGATACGTGAGCTGTTAAGCTGATTGTCTGATAGTTCTCGCATTTATCTCCTCTTCCTGTCTTCAGAGTTGTGTGGATGACATTATTCCGAACTAGACAAACTTTAAGCAGTCATGGTTCTTAATGAAGCATCCACTGGCTGATTGGGCCTTAATTTCGAAGGGAAGCTGAAAAAGTGGCAAAGAAAACGAGGCGATTCGCAATCACCACTTCTGCTACCAAGGCTACTACCATAGAATTCGCGTTATGCCACCAGCACGCTTCGACTATACATACAGTCTTAGACAATAAAACTGACCGCCGGCCGGCCGCCACAGGGACTAAGTCCGAGTCATTCACTTAAGGTGGCCAATAAAACTGACCGCCCCTGACAACTCTAAGTCTGGCCATCTGCACAATCTGGCAACACTGTAAGATGCGGAAGTGTCAGGAGGAAGTGTTACCTACTTCCGAGACGTTGTCGGACTACGTGAGCCCGTGGTCTAGTGGCAAGCGTCGTGCGTTCTAAACTTATAGTCGCCTGTTCGCGTCCAACTGGTTTTTTTTTTTTTTTTTTTTTTTTTTTTTTTTTACGGCAGTCGGTCAAACGTTATGAGTCTGACTGAACATCGAAGATAATTCGCTTAACATTCTACCCACCAGCAATAACAAGTATTCCAGAAACAATCCCGCAGGATAGCTCGTGGCTGCGCCGCGATCATACCAGCTTTCTCTCGAGCGTTTCCTCGCGCTGCAGCGGCTACCGGCCACCGGCCAGACGCCACCCGCCGCCTGATATCTGGCGCCGCCCAGGTGAACGCGTCGCGACGCTGTCAGTGTGTGTCTCAACTGTCATTTTCGAATTTGAAGTTCTAGTTATCATCTGGCAGCTAAGCAATGGATTTCGCAAACTTGAAAATCATGAACTACAGTGAAGCATTGTAAAACTGAGTCGCAAGTGGAAATAGGTGTAACATCTGCAACACAACGTTTACTTTTGGTATAACAGAGGGGTGAATGCAGAGGAGGCAGCTAGAAAGATTTGAATTGTGTGTGGAGCGACTGCTTTTGGGAAAAATACGCCAGGAAAAGATATTCTTGTTTCAACAAAGATCGTTCTGGCATGAATGATTTTCCACATTAAGGAAGTCTCGAATACTGATATATGTGATAGATTACCATTTTACCATCACGCGACATTTGCATTCAACAGGCAAAGTTCAGAAGCCTGGTGTCGGAGTTCTGCATGCTCTAATTCCAAACAACAAAAATTAACGGAGTGACTATTATCGAACGTCATCAGGTCGCTCATTGAGCATTCGTATGCAGTACTGTTACTGGTGACGTGTTATGATGCCTTTATCGTTAACTTCCTAAGAAGAAATGAAAGGCTGAGCCCCTCCAAAAGATACAAACTCGAGCAAAGAGTAGTATGAACATAATATTTTACATCTGATAGCTCCAAAAGTGTGTTTTGAGCTACGAATTCTGCCCCAAGGTCTGTGTGCAACACAGCTGGAATTTGTTGCCAACAACTGAGACACCTATCGGTCTTAGCGTAAGAAAACCGAGTAATACAACTACATCACATGTGTTACTGTATGATAACGCACTTCTTGATTTGAGAAACAAAACTATCCAGGAAATTGAAATTAAAGTCATCTCTCAAGCACTTGTATTGATAGAGAAGTCCTCTCTCAAGCACTTGTCCGTCTCGTCATATATTCGTAAAAATTTACCTTTCCCGCTCTTGATCGATCAACCGTCAACGCAATTCATTTCTAGACGAAAATACTCTTAAAACTACTCTGGTATAATGATATCGTTAAAACCAGTAGGTTTCTACTGACGTAGAATTTGTAAACAACTTTAGCATTGTCAGATCGTTTTAGATATCGTGAAAGAAAATTCTTTTGCTGATTAATTTCTCTTTGATGATTACTGTTGCGTTTAGTAAACTAATGGAAAATCCAATTAAAATATTCACTGTACTAATACAAATTAAATTCAGCTTACTACAGAAACATCACGACGGCAGACTATCTTAATAAAGCATTAAGTATCTGTAAGACGATTGAGCCTATTTTAACACGAATTCGTAGGACATTATCGACTTTTGACTTCGAAAAGATCTGCATTTACCTCATTTCCTGTATCATTCGCAATTATTATGAAAATGTGGCATTTCATAGATAAAATTAAGTATTCACAACAACAAAAAATATGTCGTCATTATGAATTTGGCAGTACCGTATGGTTTTCGCTCTGACACTAAGGGTTACTGAAAGTAGCAAGGCGCATTTTGCTCGAGCGTTGTCTTACGATTCCCTTATTGCGTTTGTATCTGCCTGCTTGTAGCTCTGCTACAAAAGAATTAAAAATCTGGCTCTCAGCGAGTCTCGAAAGGCGAACGAAAGCAGCTTGCACCTGGTAGCCAAACATGTTTCTTGGGAACAGGCTACTTCCTAAAGCGGGAAGACATTCTTTTGTGGTTGAATTGTTGGCAAATGTCAGTCAGACGTGTGCCGTTCGTCTAAGCGTTTCGGTGTGTTGAATTTGTACCAATTATTTTTCTACAGGTTTTTCTGTACCAAATAGAGAGTTGAAGTCTCCCATTAGTATTTTCACGTCATCTTGGTGAATTTTGCTCATAGTATTTTCGAGTGTATATCTTTTATAGGGGCTCTGAACGAGCATAGTCATAAGTCGATTGTTGATGGATGCGATATCTTTGACAGAGTTGATGACAGATCTGTGTTCGAGAAATGCAGTGCCGAAGATTGGTACGCCTTTCGCTACCTTTTGTTGTATTTTGCTCTTGAAGATGCCATAGTTTCCGTAATGCAAGTGTTAATTGTCAATTAATCGTGGTTCTTGAAGAGCAATGATGAGAATTTTTTGGCGGACGATTTCTTTTGTGAGATTATTGAGGTTTCTTGTTTGGGTCAATGTATCGATGTTTAGTTTTCAAATGAATGTTTTCTGCTTGTAGGGAAATTTACCAGAGATCTTCGATATTCTCTGCCGTGCTAACCTGGACTCCCCAGAGTGTGAAAATCCAACTGCCGCCTATCGGTGGCCAGGTTGTGTACCACCTGGGGTAAAGTTACCTTTGCTTGCATAGTTCATGTTTTCTTGTGTTTCATTGGTTTGGCCTGGGTGATACCGGGACCAGACAGGACCAGAGGGTGTTGAAGCCTTTGGAAGCAAATATTTTCAGCCAAGCTCATTGAGATAATAGACGGTGACCGGAGTAGCGGTGATTTTCACTCAGATGTGTCTGGATTTAGGGTTCAACGGATTGAGTAGCCGTTCAGGATTGTGTTAGTATTTGGTTCACCCCAAGTATTTGATTTCCTCGGTACCACCCCTATGGAGGACGGTTTCCCCTATCGGCCACAGGGGATTATTATTATTATTATTATTATTATTAGTAATATGTCATCAGCAAATCTGATATGGAGTATCTTCCCACCACTGAAATAGATGTGTATTGTTCGAGTCAATATTTCCATCAGATAAATATGGATTATAATTACGTTACATTGCTGCTAGTCGACATATTTCTCACTTTTTCTTAGACAGTTGATAGCTGTTACTCCATCAAAGGAATTTATGGGCGCAGCATTGTTGCAATACAGACGTTCAAATTATCCGATTTCTATAATTTCGTTTCGATACAAAATCGTCCTAATCGGATTCAGCCAGTCAGTCTTAATTTGGATATCCGACTACGACCCTCATCATATGATAGACTGGGTGAACCACATTCTTAATCGGACTGTTGAATCCAGATCACTTATCTATGACAGGGCCTGAATTCTTAAACACTGTGGAAAATAATAATCCAATGTGATTATTACAAATACGTTTTTGAAATATAAATATATGAACCAATGAGATAACAGTTTATTTACAGGGGCAGAGACCCGTCCATCATAGCAGGGCAGTGTGAGATTGGTTTCAGGGCTAGATAAACAGCTGAGGAACTGACTGGTGCATGTGTTGTTCAACACACAGTAGTTGTCATCCTCACTGGAATCAATGATTGTTTGCGTGTGTGTGTGTGCGCGTGTCTGTGTGCGTGTGTGTGCGTGTGTGCACGTGTGTGTGTGTGTGTTTTCGTGTTAACGCAGAGGTAACAAGGTCATTGCCATGTGTCCCTACAAATGCAAGCCACCTTTGGACGAATATAGAAAATGTATGGTGGGAAGTAAACCCTCATGCTACACTGTCGACGACTTAATGAAATCAATTCCCCCACGCCCTCGAGAAATCTTACGTAATGATCGTGGGTGGGTTGGATACTAAAAGTATACTCGTCCACAAAAGCCATGTGGACATTTATCTTATAATCGGTCAAGCGTTGCTTTGTCGCAGCTCTTCAGCATACAGCAAGTCCATTTACTATCAGTCCCCTTCTTACAATCCTTGCAATGCAAGGTAATTGAAAAATCTCATCCACTCGACGCCAACTGAGGAACTGACTGGTGCATGTGTTGTTCAACACACAGTAGTTGTACTCCTCACTGGAATCAATGACTGTGTGTGCGTGTGTGTGTGTGTGTGTGTGTGTGTGTGTGTGTGTGTGTGTGTGTGTGTGTGTGTTTTCGTGTTAACGCACAATCTGAATCAATACTATTAACATTAGAGAGACAACCAACAATAAATATTGCATCAAATATGACTGTAAAGTATTTTAATGCGATGGGAAGTTACAAACTGAATTTTTACCCATCCCACGTCCTGCGTATTACGTTAAGTAAGATGTATTAACTCCATAGTATCGTTAGCAGAGACAGTGCGCTCTTGTTGTCGAGGCTCGCGACAAGTGCAGCGATTAGCAGTGCCCAATGCCGCCGCGATTTGTTTGTGTTAGCTGAGCGTGGACACTGCAGCAGACGCTTCGCCCAAAAACAGAAAGAAATCACCTTTGCTCTGACTGCAGTGAGCGGGTATCACTGCCTGCGTGTTCTTATAGTAACCAACGTGAGACTCTACTCACAGGTGCCATGGAGCAATTGCAACGGGTATCATGTCATTAGTCATCAGAATATTAACCAGTGATGAAATGTCCACTCTATTTGAATCCCAAGAAAATAGGAACCTTCTCACAAAGGAATGTGAGGTGATATCAAAATATATCCAACATACCAAAATTAATTGGAGGGCTTTCATGTATGCAGTAATAGCACACAAAGAAATATTATGTCTTGGAAGCGTATATTTCATTTCCTCTTCTCATATTAACGCCCTTGTTTTAATATGAAGTGAGAAAATAAACACGAAAAACTAAAGTTCCTGAGAAGCATATAAGTCATTTCCTCTTCTCATATCACAACTTTTGTTTTAGTATGAAGTAAAAAAATCAACAGGTTAGAGTTCTGAAGCATAATATGACACCAGATTCTTATCGTAGGCGCTACCGGAAACGCCAAAAGCAGGGAGCTGTCCATTCTTTTGTCCAACAGTCTGTTTCCTTTCATGTATTACTCCCGCTAGGAGATTCTTATTTAAGGACTTGTGGGCATCAAGTTCTTCAGCAGAACAAGCCTTATGTTATAGTGCTAAATACGGTATGGAAAAAATGCAACAAAGACGAGTTCCGCTAGAGCAGTGAGGATATTTGCACATGTGTGTATTAAGCAATGACTGCCAGCTGCCGCAACACTTCACAGAATCCTTGCGGAGGCAACACAACTGTGTGTGCACTTCAGACTTCATTCGGTGAGACGTCAGGAGATGGATGAAAACGTCAAATTAACGTCGCTTTCCGAGTCGTATTCAATCCAGATTGAGGTGTTATTATGGTAGTTGAGCGTTCTAGCAATTACACTTTTATGATTCCCATATGAGTATTTCGAAAGCCAAAAGAACCCGTTAGTGTGAAACTATCGGGAACTGCATTATATCAAACTGCCAGAACTTGAGGCATTACGTGGACTCTTCTCTTCGCTGGGTGACCTATTACTGTTATTTAGCATTCTCTCCGTCCTAGTCGTAATGCAAATGTAACTTCAGAGGCGCTTTCCGCTATTCTTGACAAACATCAGCAACCTGTAATCGCTGAGAGTCACAAATGCGTGATGATAATGGTTCAGGTTGTCAGTAGTTGTGGTGGTGTTATGCTGTCAAACCGCTTACAGTAACGTTAATGGTGGCGCACATAATTTAGCGCTGACTACCTACTTAAGTAAAGATAGTGTTGTGGCGTCATCGTTTGTCTTTATTTGGCCTCAGCTTGAGTAATCCGATTCAACTAACATAGTACTCCAATCGCGGGCTCCTAATACAGTATGGCAGCAGAGATTATCGTACGGGTATTACATTAATTCTGCAATGAAATGCTTAACAAATCTTACCCTCAGCTATGCAGCTGGAATGGCTCATTACACAGGTACTCCATGTTGCACTTGGTTAAGTGATCCGTTCGCTGAAATCCTGCTTGTACTGTTCGTAAATACTCGTATACCTCAGAAATGGTTCAAATGGCTCTGAGCACTATGTGACTTAACTTCTGAGGTTATCAGTCCGCTAGAATTTAGAACTACTTAAACTTAACTAACCTAAGGACATCAGACACATCCAGGTCCGAGACAGGATTCGAACCTGCGACCGTAGCGGTCGCGCGGTTCCCGACTATAGCGCCTGGAACCGCTCGGCCACCCCGGCCTGCATACTTGTATACTGACCATTTGTTACTTGACTAATTATGAACTACAATCTGATTCGCATGTATATGACATGGGTTAGCGCCGGCACAAAGGTAAGACTAAGGGTTGGATGCCGTTGAAGTCCTGTTACATTGATGGCAAGACAAATGTTCGCAAATCACCTCTATTGCCTCAAAAAACAATTGCATCTTAAATATCGAAGGACCGACGTCCTCACTGTCACAGCGCGTTGAAATACAGCAACGACGGCAGATGAAAATTTGTGATCGACTGGGCTTCGAACCCAGACCTCCTGCTTCCTAGACAGACGTTCTGATGACGGGACTAATATTTTTTTTAATGTTTGAGAAGACTTTCAGCACCAGGTAGGCGGAGGCAAAGAGGGCAGGGGTCGGAGATCCGAGGCCTGGCCACAATGCCTCTCCCATACCTGCACTGAGCAGCTGCATTATTCCCATGTATTCCATGTTTGCACCCGTATATTCTTTTAAATTGTAGAACAAAACTGAAGTAGTAATTTAGGTAAAATAAATTACAGATTGCCGCCTCCAGTGGAGTGCGTTCCTTGTAGAACATAACTTATAACAATGGAAAGGGTGACGGAAAAATCCCTAACAAACATTCATTCAGAAATATATTCACATTTTAATTTATCATGCACTGGATGCATATGAGGTCTGTAAGGAAGCCATATATATTTCAACAAATAAAAGAAATTTCGGTGCCGGTGTGGTTTGCCAAATTAGAACAGTTCTGATTTTAGATCCAACGTAAAAGAATATTCCACGAATAAAAAAAGTGAAAGAATAGTATTCCTCTTCTAGTGAATAAAAGTGCCCACCTCTTTGTAGATAAAAATTTAAAACCATTCCTTATATTTGTTATTCTTCTTCAGCTTGAAATTTTCTACTGCAATATAGAACATGTACTCTACTAAGTTTTGTTTGTTATGACGTAAAACACAAACTGTCCCAGAAGCCACGAATAACTGTTATTCTTTGCGGACGGGTAACATTTCCAGTCGGATTGTAAAGCTTCAGTTATCGGTATTTGACTTTCTGCGGTTCTATTGACAGTGCTAACTTCTTCGTAGTCCAGTTCCAAATTCTGATTCTATTTTCACATGAGAAGATGTGCGCTACAGTTTCTACAAGCCGTCATTTGTCGCCGTATGGAGATGGTCTCAATTTAATTTTACATAATCGTTCCGCTGTGGGTATGGTTTCGTTTACAAAGTCGCACCATACGGCACTTACTCTAGTTGGTATAATTTTATTGTTGATTTTTTTCCAGACGTTCCTCCAGTTTTTTGTAGGTTAAGTTACCGGAATTGGTTTGTGAAGACGATGTCTGGTAATATAATCATAAACGGTTCTAGTGTTGGTTTGTGCTCGTGGAAGTCTTATACAGCTCCAAACGCCATAGTACTTTCGGACGTAATCTAGGCTGGCGTGCTACATTAACAGGAGCGTTCCTATCCCCAGGATCTAACGAGAGGAACAGAAGTTTCGTGATGCCTGTCTTAGTGGCGTGTATTAGTTTAAAAGCACGTCTTTAATTCCAAGTCCTCCGTTTTGCCTCTGCAAAGTCACCGTGTCGAAGGATACTTTGATGATATTTTGTTTCCACAGATACCAATAGGCTACAGCTTGTATTTTTATGTGCAGTGACCTGCACTATTGGTACGACTGCTCCGACGTAATATATTTTTCTATGTATGTATGTATTTATAATCTGAACTTTGTGCAGTCGATCTAACGATCGCTTGTCATGGTCCTTGAAGAAGGTTCTGATGACATTAAGTTTCCGCTCCCAATTGTTCGTGGCCATGCGCTTGGGATTCGCCCTTAACTACAATCCGAGTTGGAGTCTCTCTTCAGTTACATCTAACCAGTGTGCACCTATTGCACTATTGTAAGAACCGAGATGCAGTATTTTGGTATTAAAATTTTGCAAATCCGGGTTCGAATCTGGTCAGGCACAAATTTTCATCTGACGCTGTTGTTCTATTTTAATGCCAAAGACAGCCTGGACATCTGTCCTTCAATCTTTAATTGATTAAAAAGTCTGTCTATTTCGATTCGCAGTGTCTGTTCTTTTGGAAATGTCCTAAGAACAGACATACACGCACACACACACACACACACACACACACACACACACACACACACACACACACACACACACATTTATATCATAAGTGCTATTCGGAAAACGTTTGGCAACTCAGTGATAGTGCTGGACTGGAGCTGCATCAACCTACTCATTTCACTAGATATTGTTGTAATTTTCTGAACAATTACTGTTTAATAAGTGACAGCGACAGTGTCTCTCATCGTTTAATTTGTCGGAAACCTGCTTCTTTCTGCCCTAGGCTATACTATAGCAATGAGTGCTTGCTCACATTCTTGATACCTCGCTGGACGTGCTACTGCAACTGTAGTCAAAGATTCAAATCCCACTGGAAAAGTATGTTTCAAGTCAGATGGTTTTGCTCCTCCCCTACTGCCATTGAAAACGATCACAACGAAATTAAGTATAGGTATTCTATGAAACCCTTGAGTTCATACTGCGGTGCTGTGAAGATGAAAAAGTAGTTTTCACAATTATCAGATGACAGATGGAACTTGTCAGATTCCACTAATTATGACTGCATCATTAACTGTTGGTTCACAGGCGCTTTTCTGCCGCTTATTGTAAGTGTTATTTGTATGTAGGAGCTGGAAGAATAGAAGCATCAAATTTTCGCCTTATGGAATGTTCGAATTCACCTTAAGTCTTCACGTTTCGAGCAAAGGCAGAATATCCGTCAGGAAAGCTGACAACAATAAGCCAGGCCATGCCTGTCTTCTGGTGGATGTGCCAATGACAGTGATTGTACAGCAAAGAGGCATTGCCAACTCAACCACTGGAGAAGCTCCAAAATTGTGAATCGCGTCTGGCGAATACGCTTTTAAGGTTTCGATCCGATTAAGACAGTAAAACACAAATAATTGTCGCAGTTATTATTATATGACATTTAGATTGCATTCAGTGCATCGATGTATTACAAGTAATTGCACTCTAGCCTCTAAACCTAGTTACAGAAATGCGAATAAGACTCATGGGCATATAATGAGGATCTAGCGGTCCTTGCCACCCGTAACTTCGAAACGAAGCTATAGCCACTTCCGAGGTCACTCACAGAACACATCAGCTGGTATCCTTCCTGACACTATAACTGAAACTTGGCAACAGCGCAGAATATGTTTGGCAACTCTGTGACCGACGAGCTACTTCCTTGATGGCACAGAACTATCCTGCTAAATTCACTTGATATTATCGTGTCATTTCAATTGAATACTGTAAGTGATTTTCTCTTGAGACGTGACATAAGGATATCAGTTAATGCTTTTGAGTCAACGAAAGTGGTTTCACACGGGAAATACAACTACTCTCGTCTCTTATGTTGCGATTTATTTGCCATAGCGGCTACTGAGCCAGTAAGTACGTCAAAGACCAGCACCTGTTCGCTAGCTCCTAGGTAACGTGCTTGCCTGTCAGGTGCACGCTGCCTTTGTTCGCCTTTCGACACTCGCTGAATGCAAGATTTTTAATTCTTTTGTAGCAGAACTACAAGCAGCCAGATACAAATTCAATGAGGGAATGGTAAGACAACGCTCTAGCAAAATTCGTCTTGCTACTTTTAGTAACCCATAGTGTCAAAGCGAAAAACCTTACGGTACTGCCAAATTCATAATGCCACTTTTATTTTCTGCCGACATACTTTTTTGTTGTTGTGAATACGTAATTTTATCTATGAACTGCCACATTTTCATAATACTTACGAAGCAAATCATGTGAGGTAACACTTCACCAACTTGCCGGGAAGGTGGAAAAAGCACTACCCTTTCTGGATGCTCTCTGTATCTTCCTGGATGTCGAGGGGGTTCTAGTAATACGACCTTCGAGTAAATGGTTAGAGATGAAGAACCTAGTGGTGAATGAACTCATAGATGAGCTGAATGCGAGAGACTACTCTTGAAAAGAATAAGTAGACGATTTATTCACAGTAAGACTTAGAAAATTTGATAGTATTGTTAAACCTATGTGCACTGAACATTGTGAAAAAGTATTTAAAGACTAGCTGCACGAAAATTGGTGTAGTATTATTTATGGGGAAGCATGTCCAGCATATACACTGAAAAATTATATTTCTCGATGAAACTTTAGAGAGGGTTGTAGTGTCCCTGGAGGTAGCCATGGATGGAAAACTATTATAAACACCTCACATAAAGAATATATTCCACTGTGAAAGATAATCTTATAAGCACTAGAAGCTGCTGTATGGTAAACTGGGGTCTAAACCCAGTACGTACTGGATATACACCTCTGCAAAAATACCAATGATAATTTATTGTCATATAATATGAACAAAGTCGAACAGAAGGTGGCTGCTAGGGAGTCTCGCAAAGTGCAGAGACTGGCCTGCTTTCACAAACAGACGGAATTAGCAGGACATCCACTCTTGGGATGGATATTAGGCTAGACATGCCCGCCTTACACCTGTGGCTTAAAATGGAGGCCGCAACAGGGACATAAAGGCTAAAAATTGTAAATAACTGGATATAGTTAGAATATACGGAATCCCAAATCAGTATGGCGATGGCTGGGGAAATGCCGACTAACTATACAATAACTTCTAGCTTTCAATAAACCTTGCCATGTAACAGTTGGAAGCAGGGAGCAGTGGAAGAACGAACCACTACACCGTTCAGGAGACATAATATAGTGGTATACTGACAGGTCGAAAACAGATGAAACCAACGGGTCTGGTGTACTGCCTAGAATCTCTTTAGGGAAGATGGCCACAGTATTACATAGTATCTTCTATCAGCATGTGCGCGGAGGAGAATTAGAGTAGACCCTACAAAAATCGTAGCATCTACTTTTATTCAGACAGCCAAGCAGCTCTGAAATCTCTATCAGCCCCTGGGACCGAAGGTCGTTGCAGAATGCCATGAAGCATTTTCTTTCGGACATGTCCGAAAGAACAGACACCACACATATATCCATATACAGAGTGTTTCAGGAGGAATATTAGATATTTTAGTAGGTGGTAGTACAGAAGAATTGCATAAAAAATTCCATACATATGCGTCCACTTTTTATTTTGTACAGAGATACAGCTGTTAGTACGTAACCCCAACAAACTCAAAGCAAAGGCAACGAGGACATTCAAAGTTGATTTTCAAAAATTCCCCCACCAACTTCAATGCACATTTGACTTCTCTTGATAACACCACGTGTAGGTCGTCTTTGCGTTCTTTTATGAGGGCTGCACTATTCATAATCCGAAAGATCAAATCGGCTCTTGGGTTTACTTTTTCTTTGTAGACTTCGCCTTTAACCATCCCCGCAGGCAAAAATCGAAAGAGATAAGGTCCGGGGACCTTGAAGGCCAAGAAAAGTGCCCATATCCAATGATCCATCTTCCAGGAAATGTTAGGTTTGGATAATGTGTCACCTGACGACTAGAATGTGCAGGAGCCCCGTCATGCTGGAGGAACATACGCATTCTTGTAGCCAAATGAACCTCTTCCAATGACGCTGGAAGCTCATTTTCAAGGACGTGTAGACAACTGGGTCCTGTAAGGACCAACATACGAAACGAAAATACATTGAACCCAGCTATCTGTATGTTCAATAAAAATTAGACGCATGTTATATGTCATTATTTCAACAATTTGTCTATACTACCATCTCCTAGAATATTTACTATTCCTCCTGAAACATCCTGTATAATTATTTGGGTCTCCACGGGTCATCGAAAGTTTTCAGTGCTAGACGCATGACATCGTCCGACCCTCGCGGGAATACAGTGTGGACGCAAGCTAGTGGAACAATGGCCGGGGGGTACCGCGCATGTGGTGTGCGGCAAAAATGGGAATTCGCGTCTGACGAGGAGCGTGTGGAGATAGGTGCTGCAGAGAGGTTGACTGCTGTGTCATCATAGTATCCACCGTCGGAGGTTCGAATCCTCCCTCCGGCATGGGTGTATGTGTTGTCCATAGCGTAAGTTAGATTAAGTTAGATTAAGTAATGTGTAAGCTTAGGGACCGATGACCTAAGCAGCTTGGTCTCATAAGTTCTTACCACAAATTTACAAAATTTTAATACCAAAATACTGCACCTCGTTTCTAACAATAGTGCAATAGATACGCACTGGTTAGATGTAACTGAAGTGAGTCTCCAACTCCGACTGTGGTTAAGGGCGAATAACAAGCGCATGGGCACTAACAACTTGAAGCGGAATGTCATCCGAACCTTGTTGAAGGACCATGACAGGACCGGATCTTCGACACCTGCCCTCTTTGCCTCCGCCTACCTGGTGCTGAAAGTCTTCTCAAACATTAAAAAAAATATTAGTCCCGTCATCAGAACGTCTGTCTAGGAAGCAGGAGGTCTGGGTTCGAAGCCCAGTCGATCACAAATTTTCATCTGCCGTCGTTGCTGTATTTCAACGCGCTGTGACAGTGAGGACGTCGGTCCTTCGATATTTAAGATGCAATTGTTTTTTGAGGCAATAGAGGTGATTTGCGAACATTTGTCTTGCCATCAATGTAACAGGACTTCAACGGCATCCAACCCTTAGTCTTACCTTTGTGCCGGCGCTAACCCATGTCATATACATGCGAATCAGATTGTAGTTCATAATTAGTCAAGTAACAAATGGTCAGTATACAAGTATGCAGGCCGGGGTGGCCGAGCGGTTCCAGGCGCTATAGTCGGGAACCGCGCGACCGCTACGGTCGCAGGTTCGAATCCTGTCTCGGACCTGGATGTGTCTGATGTCCTTAGGTTAGTTAAGTTTAAGTAGTTCTAAATTCTAGCGGACTGATAACCTCAGAAGTTAAGTCACATAGTGCTCAGAGCCATTTGAACCATTTCTGAGGTATACGAGTATTTACGAACAGTACAAGCAGGATTTCAGCGAACGGATCACTTAACCAAGTGCAACATGGAGTACCTGTGTAGTGAGCCATTCTAGCTGCATAGCTGAGGGTAAGATTTGTTAAGCATTTCATTGCAGAATTAATGTAATATCCGCACGATAATCTCTGCAGTCATACTGTATTAGGAGCCCGCGATTGGAGTACTATGTTCGTTAAATCGGATTACTCAAGCTGAGGCCAAATAAAGACAAGCGACGACACCACAACACTATCTTTACTTAAGTAGGTAGTCAGCGCTAAATTATATGCGCCACCATTAATGTTACTGTAAGCTGGCTGGCTCTGAGCACTATGGGACTTAACAGCTGTGGTCATCAGTCCCCTAGAACTTAGAACTGGCTCTGAGCACTATGGGACTCAACTGCTGAGGTCATTAGTCCCCTAGAACTTAGAACTAGTTAAACCTAACTAACCTAAGGACATCACAAACATCCATGCCCGAGGCAGGATTCGAACCTGCGACCTTAGCGGTCTTGCGGTTCCAGACTGCAGCGCCTTTAACCGCACGGCCACTTCGGCCAACTTAGAACTACTTAAACCTAACTAACCTAAGGACATCACACACATCCATGCCCGAGGCAGGATTCGAACCTGAGACCGTAGCAGTCGCGCGGTTCCGGACTGCGCGCCTAGAACCGCGAGACCATCGCGGCCGGCCTACTGTAAGCAGTTTGACAGCATAACACCACCACAACTACTGACAACCTGAACCATTATCATCACGCATTTGTGACTCTCAGTGATTACAGGTTGCTGATGTTTGTCAAGAATAGCGGAAAGCGCCTCTGAAGTTACATTTGCATTACGACTAGGACGGAGAAAATGCTAAATAACAGTAATAGGTCATCCAGCGAAGAGAAGAGTCCACGTATTGTCTCAAGTTCTTGCAGTTTGATATAATGCAATTCCCGATAGTTTCACACTAACGGGTTCTTTTGGCTTTCGAAATACTCATATGGGAATCATAAAAGTGTAATTGCTAGAACGCTCAACTACCATAATAACACCTCAATCTGGATTGAATACGACTCGGAAAGCGACGTTAATTTGACGTTTTCATCCATCTCCTGACGTCTCACCGAATGAAGTCTGAAGTGCACACACAGTTGTGTTGCCTCCGCAAGGATTCTGTGAAGTGTTGCGGCAGCTGGCAGTCATTGCTTAATACACACATGTGCAAATATCCTCACTGCTCTAGCGGAACTCGTCTTTGTTGCATTTTTTCCATACCGTATTTAGCACTATAACATAAGGCTTGTTCTGCTGAAGAACTTGATGCCCACAAGTCCTTAAATAAGAATCTCCTAGCGGGAGTAATACATGAAAGGAAACAGACTGTTGGACAAAAGAATGGACAGCTCCCTGCTTTTGGCGTTTCCGGTAGCGCCTACGATAAGAATCTGGTGTCATATTATGCTTCAGAACTCTAACCTGTTGATTTTTTTACTTCATACTAAAACAAAAGTTGTGATATGAGAAGAGGAAATGACTTATATGCTTCTCAGGAACTTTAGTTTTTCGTGTTTATTTTCTCACTTCATATTAAAACAAGGGCGTTAATATGAGAAGAGGAAATGAAATATACGCTTCCAAGACATAATATTTCTTTGTGTGCTATTACTGCATACATGAAAGCCCTCCAATTAATTTTGGTATGTTGGATATATTTTGATATCACCTCACATTCCTTTGTGAGAAGGTTCCTATTTTCTTGGGATTCAAATAGAGTGGACATTTCATCACTGGTTAATATTCTGATGACTAATGACATGATACCCGTTGCAATTGCTCCATGGCACCTGTGAGTAGAGTCTCACGTTGGTTACTATAAGAACACGCAGGCAGTGATATCCGCTCACTGCAGTCAGAGCAAAGGTGATTTCTTTCTGTTTTTGGGCGAAGCGTCTGCTGCAGTGTCCACGCTCAGCTAACACAAACAAATCGCGGCGGCATTGGGCACTGCTAATCGCTGCACTTGTCGCGAGCCTCGACAACAAGAGCGCACTGTCTCTGCTAACGATACTATGGAGTTAATACATCTTACTTAACGTAATACGCAGGACGTGGGATGGGTAAAAATTCAGTTTGTAACTTCCCATCGCATTAAAATACTTTACAGTCATATTTGATGCAATATTTATTGTTGGTTGTCTCTCTAATGTTAATAGTATTGATTCAGATTGTGCGTTAACACGAAAACACACACACACACACACACACACACACACACACACACACGCACACAGACACGCGCACACACACACACGCAAACAATCATTGATTCCAGTGAGGATGACAACTACTGTGTGTTGAACAACACATGCACCAGTCAGTTCCTCAGCTGTTTATCTAGCCCTGAAACCAATCTCACACTGCCCTGCTATGATGGACGGGTCTCTGCCCCTGTAAATAAACTGTTATCTCATTGCTTCATATATTTATATTTCAGAAACGTATTTGTAATAATCACATTGGATTATTATTTTCCACAGTGTTTAAGAATTCAGGCCCTGTCATAGATAAGTGATCTGGATTCAAGAGTCCGATTAAGAATGTGGTTCACCCAGTCTATCATATGATGAGGGTCGTAGTCGGATATCCAAATTAAGACTGACTGGCTGAATCCGATTAGGACGATTTTGTATCGAAACGAAATTATAGAAATCGGATAATTTGAACGTCTGTATTGCAACAATGCTGCGCCCATAAATTCCTTTGATGGAGTAACAGCTAGCAACTGTCTAAGAAAAAGTGAGAAATATGTCGACTAGCAGCAATGTAACGTAATTATAATCCATATTTATCTGATGGAAATACTGACTCGAACAATACACATCTATTTATGTGGTGGGAAGATACTCCATATCAGATTTGCTGATGACATATTACTAATAATAATAATAATAATAATAATAATCCCCTGTGGCCGATAGGGGAAACCGTCCTCCATAGGGGTGGTACCGAGGAAATCAAATACTTGGGGTGAACCAAATACTAACACAATCCTGAACGGCTACTCAATCCGTTGAACCCTAAATCCAGACACATCTGAGTGAAAATCACCGCTACTCCGGTCACCGTCTATTATCTCAATGAGCTTGGCTGAAAATATTTGCTTCCAAAGGCTTCAACACCCTCTGGTCCTGTCTGGTCCCGGTATCACCCAGGCCAAACCAATGAAACACAAGAAAACATGAACTATGCAAGCAAAGGTAACTTTATCCCAGGTGGTACACAACCTGGCCACCGATAGGCGGCAGTTGGATTTTCGCACTCTGGGGAGTCCAGGTTAGCACGGCAGAGAATATCGAAGATCTCTGGTAAATTTCCCTACAAGCAGAAAACATTCATTTGAAAACTAAACATCGATACATTGACCCAAACAAGAAACCTCAATTATCTCACAAAAGAAATCGTCCGCCAAAAAATTCTCATCATTGCTCTTCAAGAACCACGATTAATTGACAATTAACACTTGCATTACGGAAACTATGGCATCTTCAAGAGCAAAATACAACAAAAGGTAGCGAAAGGCGTACCAATCTTCGGCACTGCATTTCTCGAACACAGATCTGTCATCAACTCTGTCAAAGATATCGCATCCATCAACAATCGACTTATGACTATGCTCATTCAGAGCCCCTATAAAAGATATACACTCGAAAATACTATGAGCAAAATTCACCAAGATGACGTGAAAATACTAATGGGAGACTTCAACTCTCTATTTGGGACAGAAAAACCTGTAGAAAAATAATTGGTACAAATTCAACACACCGAAACGCTTAGACGAACGTCACACGTCTGACTGACATTTGCCAACAATTCAACCACAAAAGAATGTCTTCCCGCTTTAGGAAGTAGCCTGTTCCCAAGAAACATGTTTGGCTACCAGGTGCAAGCTGCTTTCGTTCGCCTTTCGAGACTCGCTGAGAGCCAGATTTTTAATTCTTTTGTAGCAGAGCTACAAGCAGGCAGATACAAACGCAATAAGGGAATCGTAAGACAACGCTCGAGCAAAATGCGCCTTGCTACTTTCAGTAACCCTTAGTGTCAGAGCGAAAACCATACGGTACTGCCAAATTCATAATGACGACATATTTTTTGTTGTTGTGAATACTTAATTTTATCTATGAAATGCCACATTTTCATAATAATTGCGAATGATACAGGAAATGAGGTAAATGCAGATCTTTTCGAAGTCAAAAGTCGATAATGTCCTACGAATTCGTGTTAAAATAGGCTCAATCGTCTTACAGATACTTAATGCTTTATTAAGATAGTCTGCCGTCGTGATGTTTCTGTAGTAAGCTGAATTTAATTTGTATTAGTACAGTGAATATTTTAATTGGATTTTCCATTAGTTTACTAAACGCAACAGTAATCATCAAAGAGAAATTAATCAGCAAAAGAATTTTCTTTCACGATATCTAAAACGATCTGACAATGCTAAAGTTGTTTACAAATTCTACGTCAGTAGAAACCTACTGGTTTTAACGATATCATTATACCAGAGTAGTTTTAAGAGTATTTTCGTCTAGAAATGAATTGCGTTGACGGTTGATCGATCAAGAGCGGGAAAGGTAAATTTTTACGAATATATGACGAGACGGACAAGTGCTTGAGAGAGGACTTCTCTATCAATACAAGTGCTTGAGAGATGACTTTAATTTCAATTTCCTGGATAGTTTTGTTTCTCAAATCAAGAAGTGCGTTATCATACAGTAACACATGTGATGTAGTTGTATTACTCGGTTTTCTTACGCTAAGACCGATAGGTGTCTCAGTTGTTGGCAACAAATTCCAGCTGTGTTGCACACAGACCTTGGGGCAGAATTCGTAGCTCAAAACACACTTTTGGAGCTATCAGATGTAAAATATTATGTTCATACTACTCTTTGCTCGAGTTTGTATCTTTTGGAGGGGCTCAGCCTTTCATTTCTTCTTAGGAAGTTAACGATAAAGGCATCATAACACGTCACCAGTAACAGTACTGCATACGAATGCTCAATGAGCGACCTGAAGACGTTCGATAATAGTCACTCCGTTAATTTTTGTTGTTTGGAATTAGAGCATGCAGAACTCCGACACCAGGCTTCTGAACTTTGCCTGTTGAATGCAAATGTCGCGTGATGGTAAAATGGTAATCTATCACATATATCAGTATTCGAGACTTCCTTAATGTGGAAAATCATTCATGCCAGAACGATCTTTGTTGAAACAAGAATATCTTTTCCTGGCGTATTTTTCCCAAAAGCAGTCGCTCCACACACAATTCAAATCTTTCTAGCTGCCTCCTCTGCATTCACCCCTCTGTTATACCAAAAGTAAACGTTGTGTTGCAGATGTTACACCTATTTCCACTTGCGACTCAGTTTTACAATGCTTCACTGTAGTTCATGATTTTCAAGTTTGTGAAATCCATTGCTTAGCTGCCAGATGATAACTAGAACTTCAAATTCGAAAATGACAGTTGAGACACACACTGACAGCGTCGCGACGCGTTCACCTGGGCGGCGCCAGATATCAGGCGGCGGGTGGCGTCTGGCCGGTGGCCGGTAGCCGCTGCAGCGCGAGGAAACGCTCGAGAGAAAGCTGGTATGATCGCGGCGCAGCCACGAGCTATCCTGCGGGATTGTTTCTGGAATACTTGTTATTGCTGGTGGGTAGAATGTTAAGCAAATTATCTTCGATGTTCAGTCAGACTCATAACGTTTGACCGACTGCCGTAAAAAAAAAAAAAAAAAAAAAAAAACCAGTTGGACGCGAACAGGCGACTATAAGTTTAGAACGCACGACGCTTGCCACTAGACCACGGGCTCACGTAGTCCGACAACGTCTCGGAAGTAGATAACACTTCCTCCTGACACTTCCGCATCTTACAGTGTTGCCAGATTGTGCAGATGGCCAGACTTAGAGTTGTCAGGGGCGGTCAGTTTTATTGGCCACCTTAAGTGAATGACTCGGACTTAGTCCCTGAGGCGGCCGGCCGGCGGTCAGTTTTATTGTCTAAGACTGTATGTATAGTCGAAGCGTGCTGGTGGCATAACGAGAATTCTATGGTAGTAGCCTTGGTAGCAGAAGTGGTGATTGCGAATCGCCTCTTGTTTTCTTTGCCACTTTTTCAGCTTCCCTTCGAAATTAAGGCCCAATCAGCCAGTGGATGCTTCATTAAGAACCATGACTGCTTAAAGTTTGTCTAGTTCGGAATAATGTCATCCACACTGTTGTATCGGTAGCGAGACCGACACATTGAAGTTTAGCTGAAAAAGAAAGCTTGACTAACGCGGTAGCCGATAGTGCACGCATACAGCATACGGGCGTGAAGTCTGGAACATGAGAACTTATTAATGAATAAGAAGAAAAGTATGTAGATGCTTTGTACTTATCTTTTATTTCTCTTGAATACTCGTAAGCTATAGGCACTGATACAAATGGCTCCTTGCTAGTTAGTAGCCATTAACTTCTGATGGCTATTCTGTCTCTCGGCTAATGAGAGAGAAAGGCTTCATACAACTGGGCGATAGCTAGGCTCGCGTACAACTGGGCGGTAGCTTGGTTCTCGTACAACTGGGGTCGAGTCCACTCTCGTATCACGAGACCTGCCTTGGTGGTGGCGCTAGGTCTGCGATCACAGTGGCGACACGCGGGTCCGACATGTACTACATGGACCGCGGCCGATTTAAACTACCACCTAGCAAGTGTGGTGTCTGGCGGTGACACCACATTCCTCCCCCGCAAATCGGCGAACGGTCGTGTAATAAGGCTTCCGCCCGCCGTGGGGAGGACCACATGTTGACGTATGCGATGAGGTGGGGAGCCTAACAACAGGCGAGGCTGTGCCACCCGCACCCGGCCATCCGGTCCGAGGGGAGCTAGGAAACGCCTGCAAAACTAGTCCAGGGTGCACGTCAACATGCGGTGTATGCGCCCGTAAAGAAACAGGAGGGGCCAAAGTGTCGACCTCCATTGCGTCGGGGTAGCCGACGCGCGATGACGTCATGTGGTCCGGAGCGGTCGGGAGGTCCATGGCGGAGGACAGCCGGTCACGGGAAGCGATCGGCGGCGCGTGACCCTGGGAGGCGCTTGGCGGCTGCAACGAAGCGTCGAATGCGGTCGGCGGCGGCGGCGGCTGCTGCTGCTGCTGCTGCTGCGGCGGCGGCGGCGCGTCGCCATGGGGCAAAATGGAAGGCATCGTCGGTAACACCTGGGGATGAGGCGAGCCAGTAGATGGGTCCCCAGGGCGCTGACCGGACGGCACCGACGCTGAAAGCAGACGGGGAGCGGCAGAACCCGAGCGACGACAGAGGCGCAGCTGATTGAGATGCCGACGCACCTCACCAGAGGCCCCCAAAACCAAATACATCGCGCGGCCGAGGCAGCGAAGAATGCGCCCTGCGAGCCAACGCCGTGAACCTCGATAGTTGCGATAAAATACAACGTCGCCTGGAGCAAAAGCAGGAGTCTGCCGCTGCGCAGGAACCTGATGCGGCGGATGCAGCAAAGACATCAATGTGCGATGAGGACGACCGTGGAGCAACTCAGCCGGCGAGCGACCATCTCGGGGCTGAGAGCGATACGAAGACAAAAAGAGCAACAATGCGTCCTCCCGAGAATGCGACTCTTTCAATTTCAACATCTGTGACTTGAAAGTCCGGACCAATCGTTCAGCGGCACCGTTGGACTGAGGCGAAAACGGCGCGGATGTCAGATGTTGAATACCATTGGCCTGGCAGAAAGACTGGAATTCTGCGGACATGAATTGTGGGCCATTGTCGGAAACAATAGTCTGCGGAATACCTTCAATGCAAAAGATAGCAGACAACGCTTGGATGGTGGCGGAGGACGTCGTGGAAGACATCCGGACAACAAAAGGAAAATTGCTGAAGGCGTCGACCAGAACCAACCATCGAGCATTCCAGAATGGACCAGCAAAATCAATGTGCAAGCGTTGCCAAGGGGAAGTGGCTTTTGGCCACGCAAAGACTTTCCGCGGCGGTGCGGACTGTTGTTCGGCACACGCCGGGCACGAAGAACACATATTCGTAATCGCAGCATCGATTCCGAACCAAGTACAGTGCTGACGAGCAAGTTGTTTCGTTCGTACTATACCCCAATGTCCTTGATGAAGAAGCCGTAAAACAGAGGACTGTAACGAACGTGGGACCACGACTCTGGACTGATCATTATCAGAACGCAACAACAAAACACCACGTCGAACAAAAAGTCTCTCCTTGTGAGCAAAAAATCGGCGAACCAACGGATCCTCGATCCGAGACTTTGACAAAGGCCATTGCGTAGCAACAAAACGTAAAACAGTAGCAAGGACAGGGTCAGCAGCTGTGGCTGTAGCTACACGACGAAAATCAATCGGAAACGATTCGACCACTTCATCGGTTTCCGAATCAATGAACATGCAAGCAAGTTCGGAAGAATCGAATGCTTTATCCTCAGCAACAGGCAAACGGGACAACGCATCGGCGTTTCCGTGCTTAGCAGTGGACCGATACAAGATATCGTAGCGGTACTGCGAGAGGAAAATAGACCAGCGAATGAATTTCTGCGCTGTACGTGGAGGTACAGGCTTGTTCGGATGAAAAAGCGACGTCAAAGGTTTGTGGTCTGTGATGATGGTAAAGTGACGACCATACAAGAAATCATGGAACTTAGTAACACCAAACACGAGAGCTAAAGCTTCTTTCTCTATCTGTGAATAATTTCTTTGCGCAGACGAGAGCAGTTTGGACGCAAAGGCAATAGGGCGATCATGTGAGCCAACTTTGTGCGCAAGCACAGCACCGATCCCGAAATCCGATGCATCGACCATCAACAAAAGGGGTTTCTGGGGATCGAAAGGCGTAAGGCAAGTATTAGAAAGCAACGCCGATTTCAACTGGCGAAAGGCGCGTTCACATTCCGTCGTCCAGACGAACGGAACACCTTTACGGCGTAAGCGATGAAGCGGAGCTGAAATGGAAGAGGCATTGCGCACATATTTATGGTAATAATTAATTTTACCCAACACACTCTGTAGCTGTTTGATATTTTGAGGGGACGGCAAGTCGTGTATGGCACGGAGGTGCTCTGGACTCGGATGTATGCCTTGGGCATTAATGACATGTCCCAGGTATGGTAAGTCACGAGCAAAAAACACACATTTGTCCTTCCTCAAGCGAAGACCATTTTGCCGCAAGACCTGAAATAATGTTCGTAAGTTCGCAAGATGATCTTCTTCTGTCTGTCCGGAGATCACTATATCGTCCAGATAGTTTGCTGCAGTAGGGACCGACGCACAAATAGTTTGTAAATATTGCTGAAACAAGGCAGGGGCGGATGCACACCCAAATGGCAGTCTTTTGAAGCGGTACAATCCAAGATGCGTGTTAACCACCAATACGCGCTGGGATGCGTCGTCCACCGGTATTTGCAAGTACGCATCGGCTAGGTCCAACTTTGAAAAATATTTTCCCGGGCACAGTTTAGCAAAAAGATCTTCCGGGCGGGGCAAAGGAAAAGTAGCAGTCACTAGCTGTGGATTCACTGTGGCCTTGATTTACAATAGACATGTTAAACAACTTAAATAAATCTAGACCAAACAAATTCACAGCAGAAGAAGAACGAAGAACGTAAAATGACACAAGTTTTGTTTGTCCCTTGAATGTTGCAAGAAGGCTGCACTGTCCTAACACAGGAATTTTCTGTCCGGAATATGTAGTTAGCTTAACATTTGCGGCACGCAACGGAGGTGCGCCCAGTTGTTTGTATGTGTCGTGATTGAGCAATGAAACTGCAGCTCCGGTATCGAGCTGGAATGGTATCACTTGGCCGTCAAAGTCTAAGTCCACAAAAAGTTTATTGTCCTGCTGACGACAAGAGCGACTGTTTTGTGCAATTGGAACAGACACTGGTACAGAATCACTTGCTAATTGACGTGATTTCCGGCGACGTCGACGCACAGTTTTTGTGGGACGATCACAGTCACTGTTAGAGAAAGTGTCACTGGACGAAGCGGAATTAACGACATGAATGTCCATAGGCGAAGGTCCACGAGCCTGAGTGTCTTTGGTGCGATTCCGGCGCGAAGCAAAGGGCCTGGAATGATTGTGATTGTCTGATCTGAGCTTTTTCTGGCAAACACTTTGAACATGTCCTTTCTTATTGCAGAAAAAGCAAATAGCTTGGCGTGACGGGCAATGTTCACGCGAATGTCTAGTAGCACACCGCGGGCATGATTTCACTGCATTTGTGGGCTGGCGCGGCACACCTGGCTTAGCACGCGGCGGTCGCTGTGCGTCCGTGCGCGAGGCCCGGTTACCGGGTCGCACAGCGCGTCCAGCGGGCCGGTTAATGTTACACACGGCTGGCGAAGTTTCAAAAGATTCCTGAGCACAGTCCAGTGTGTCCTGTCTATCCAATATGTCTATCACTTGATGAAGGGAGGGATTAACTAGTTTCAAAATTTGCTCCCGTATGCGAACATCAGAAACGTTCTGTGCAATTGCATCACGCACCATTGTATCTGAATAAGAAAGACCACAGTCACATTCAAAGGCACAGTCCCTAGTAAGTCCTTGCAATGTTGCTACCCACTCCCTATTAGTTTGACCGGCCGTACGTTTTGTACGAAAAAACGTATACCGTTTTGCAACCACATTAACTGTTTCTTTGAAATAGGCATCTAATGCAGACAAAATTTCCTCGTAGGACAGAGTTGCTACGTCTCGCCGGGGAAACAATTTCACTATCACACGGTATGTGGACACACCGACACAAGAAAGCAAAAACGGCTGCCGCTCTTTACCTTGAATTCTGTAGGCAGCCAGGTGAAAGTCAAACTGACGAGACCACTCTTGCCAGGTCTCGTCGGCTGCCACGTATGGTCGAAAGGGAGGTGCAACAGCGTTCAGTGGCAGCGGTAGCGAAGAAGCGGTGGCGGCCGCATCGGTTTGAATGGTACGTTGACCCTGGACGAGCTGTCCAAGGGCATCCAGTAACGCCTGCGTCTGCTGAGTCTGCAAGCGATAAAATTCGGACAGTACATCTGGAGAATGTGGCGAAGCCATGACACAATTAAATAGAAACAATCAGAACACTTGAAACGTCATCAATGGTACAAACAAAGGAATACAAACTCTTTAACTCGTCGCCATATGTTGTATCGGTAGCGAGACCGACACATTGAAGTTTAGCTGAAAAAGAAAGCTTGACTAACGCGGTAGCCGATAGTGCACGCATACAGCATACGGGCGTGAAGTCTGGAACATGAGAACTTATTAATGAATAAGAAGAAAAGTATGTAGATGCTTTGTACTTATCTTTTATTTCTCTTGAATACTCGTAAGCTATAGGCACTGATACAAATGGCTCCTTGCTAGTTAGTAGCCATTAACTTCTGATGGCTATTCTGTCTCTCGGCTAATGAGAGAGAAAGGCTTCATACAACTGGGCGATAGCTAGGCTCGCGTACAACTGGGCGGTAGCTTGGTTCTCGTACAACTGGGGTCGAGTCCACTCTCGTATCACGAGACCTGCCTTGGTGGTGGCGCTAGGTCTGCGATCACAGTGGCGACACGCGGGTCCGACATGTACTACATGGACCGCGGCCGATTTAAACTACCACCTAGCAAGTGTGGTGTCTGGCGGTGACACCACACACACAACTCTGAAGACAGGAAGAGGAGATAAATGCGAGAACTATCAGACAATCAGCTTAACAGCTCACGTATCGAAGCTGCCCACAAGGATAACACACAGAAGAATCGAAAAGAAAATTGTGGATTTGTTAAATGATAATCAGTCTGACTTTCGGAAAGGTGAAGACACCAGAGAGGCAGTTCTGACCATAGGCTTTATGATGGAAGTAAGACAAGGAAAATCAAGACACGTTCATAGGATTTGTTGACTGAGAAAAAGCGTTAGATAATGTAAAATCCTGCATCATCACGAGTCGTTATGCTGATTGCTGAGCCTCGTGACCCCATGAACCAAGCGTCTCCATCCCGTACGGTTATCAGCTTCTCTTAGGACCTGCTGAAGAGGTAGACCAAAGATGACCAAATATATTTTTGATTTGATGAGTCCACCTGTTCGCTGCTCTTCCTCTCGGTCCCTTGCCCACGATCTTTCCTTCCAGTTTTCTCCATCTCTTCTCACAACATGACCAAAGAACTGGAGATTTTTTGGCTGACACGAGAAGGAAGGCGCGTCAAGATACTGAGTTGCTCAGTAAAGGACATATTTGTTGTTCTTTCAGTCCATTTACGCCCAGCATACTGCGCCAACACCTAAGCTCAAATACGTCGATGCTCTGTTTGTCTCTGGCTTTATGAGTCCATGTCTCGCAACCATAAAATAAGAGAGAAAACACCAGTTTTTCAACAAGCCGGACCTTTGTGGTGCTTGTTATCGCTCTGACCTGCCAGATCTTGGTGAGCTGCTTCATAGCCACTGGCCGTAGCGTGACTCGTCTTCTTACCTTATCTTCCCAACTTTCCGTGTAACAGATAAGTGACCCAAGTTAGATGAAAGACATGTAAGTTGAACCAGCACGCCTCGATCAGTTATCATGACTTTGGACTTGCTGAGATTGATGCCCAATACATAAAACAGACTTATGTCCTTTACTTTTGTTAACAGCTGCTGGATAAGAGGACGGTGTCATCAGAAAATAGGTATTGTTAATAGCTCTAACACCAATTACACTGAAGCGCCAAAGAAACTAGTATAGGCATGCGTATTCAAATACAGAGTTACGTAAACAGGCAGAATATGGCGCTGCGGTCGACAATGCCTATATAAGACAAGTGTATAGCGCAGTTGTTAGATCGGTTACTGCTGCTTAAGTGAGTTTGAACGTGGTGTTACAGTCGGCGCACGAGCGATGGGACACAGCATCTCCGAGATAGCGATGAACTGGGGACACCGCTGTGCTTGGAAAAAGATCCTGCAAGAACGGGACCAACGACCTCTGAACAGAATCGTTCAACGTGACAGAAGTGCAGCCCTCCCACAAATTGCTGCAGATTTTAATGTTGGACCATCAACAAGTGTCAGCGTGCGAACCATTTAACAAAACATCATCGATATGGGCTTCCGGAATCGGAGGCCCACTCGTGTACCCTTGATGACTGCACGACACAAAGCTTTACGCCTTGCCTGCGCCAGTCAACACCGACATTGGACTGTCGATGACTGGTCGGACGAGTCTCGTTTCATATTGTATTGAGCGGACGGACGCTTACGGGTATGGAGACAACCTCATGAATCCATGGACCCTGGATGTCAGCAGGGGACTGTTCAAGCTGGTGCAGGCTCTGTAATGGTGTAGGGCGTGTGCAGTTGGAATGATATGGGACCCCTGATATGTCTAGATACGACTCTGACAGGTGACACGTACGTAAGAATCTTTTCTGATCACCTGCATCCATTCATGTCCAGAACTACTGCAGATTGGCCCCAGGAACACTCTTCTGAGTGAAACACTTCCCCAGACGTGAACATTACTGAGCATATCTGTGATGCCTTGCAACATACTGTTTAGAAGAGATCTTCACCCCCTCGTACTTTTATGGATTTATGGACAGCCCAGCAGGATCCATGGCGTCTGTTCCCTCTAACACTACTCCAGACATCAGCCGAGACCATGCCATGTCATGTCATGTTGCAGCACATTTGCGTGCTCGTGGCGGTCCTAAAAGCTATTAGGCAGGTGTACCAGTTTATTTGTCTCTTCAGTGTAAGATGCCTTTAGTCCAAACACCAACAGCACTCTTAATGACAAGTACAGCACAGATGTTGCACTGGCAGATAACTTTTTCCAGACAAGCCAGTCAAAGGCTTTCATATAGTCAAGGAAGCAGATGAAGTCAGGAGCACAGATCTCTCCAATTCTCGATTATTTGTCGTCTGTTGGGTATCTGTTCACAAGTCCCTTTTCCTTCAACAAAACCTGCTTTTTCTGTGGAAATTTGAGGTTGAGTGTATGGGTACAAACGTTGGCTCAGGATTGAGGGCTTAAAAAAAAGTAAAAAAAAAACCGGCTCTCAACTACTTACCCTCAGTCTCAGAGTTAAAATATTAATAGTTTTGGCTGGTTTCGTTGTCTGGGAGCTGGGATACGTAGTTGTCGCATTACATGACAAATACTGCTGAGTCTACAGTATACAATATGAATATACAAATGAATCGAATGGTTGAAGGTTCCTATCACTCGGCAATTGCGAATTTTGAATGTAACATAGGAATTTATAAATGAAAAATTGCAATTAAATAAAATCGGAAGGTACTATTTTAACGACTTTGAATGAAGAGTATGATAGCAGAAGTACTTTTAAGAATGCCATTTATTACTGCAAACCACTTATTGGTGTCGATGGTCCAGCAATTATATAAAATATAAGTTGAATAACAGAGAAACAATAGATTCCAACTTCACATAATTAGTTATGAGCAACAACATAGCTAGCAAGATATTCACTTCTAGACGCATACCTCGTGTTCACTGCAGAAGCCACGGAAATCTCACAAGTGCACAAGTTGGCAAAAAAAAAAAAAAAAATTAAAAAAAAAATAATAACGTTGAAATGGATCCGAGCACTATGGGACTTAACATCTGAGGTCATCAGTCCTCTAGAACTTAGAACTACTTATACCTAACTAACCTAAGGACATCCCACACATCCATGCCCAAGGCAGGATTCGAACCTGCCACCGTAGCGGTAGCGCGGTTCCAGACTGAAGCGCCTAGAACCGCTCGACCACAATGGCTGGCCGCAAGTTGGCACAACGAAATATTTCTATCTCCCGCGACCACGCGCAAACTGCTCAACACTCTCCAAGTATTTCCTGCGACCGACCATTGCGCCTTCCCGTCCAGCACTCTCCTGTCCCGTGCAACCCTCCTCCATTTCCATCCTGTTCCTTCATTCACTTCGGTAGTCGCCTACCGTAGTAACGAGAGCTGTGAGTGGCTAGAGCGTCCCGCCATGTCTCCAAGCCCATACACACTCACAAACATATTGAAACACATACGAAATACTGGATTTACATTTACATGACCTGAAATTAAATAAATATCCCTACGGCTGGACCATAAACACGCTCTTACACAATTATTAAATACATAAACAAATCAAATAAACATATATCAAAGGAACAGAAACAAAAGTAGGCCAGTAACCTAATGTCCTTGTGCTTTCTAAAACACAGTAAATATTTGACCAATTTCTTCATGAACGGTATATATAGGATATAAACAAAGACATAGACGAATAAATATATTTATAAGCACGCTGCTACCGTTTTTTCGTGTAACTGTGGAATACTTATTGCCTGACGCGATCAATAGTAATCGGCCACTATGACCTCCAACAACTCAGGTACTATTCAAGTTACATGCCTGTAATTCATACCAATTTCGGTTTACACTAGTAGCTTTCTAAACACATGTCGATAGACAAAATCGGATGAAACTTTTATAATTTGTAAATTCGTTGCTAGGTGTTACTTGTATAATTTACAGTCAGATACTAAACTTTAAACTAATAAAGATATTGAATATCTGAGTACACCATCAGAATCGTCGTGCAAATAATGGTAATGTACATGTTTCTTTTTAAGTTATCATGATTCCGCTGGCTATTATTAATTTCTACATGAACTGTGAAATTTCTGCCATTATGGTTTCACAAAGTCCGCTATCTTTGGCACTCCCGGCATACAAATCTCCTTCAACAAAATGGTGCAAGGCATTCGAAATTCTGTGAAAGATAGGTACAAGCTGTAGGGAAAGACGGGTAGTATAAAACATCCGCAAGAACAAGAACGAGAAAATTTTTGGCGAATGGTCTGGTCTACCCATTCCCACGACTTACGTCCCATCGAGCACATGTGGGGTACCTTGAGGAGAGACGCACGGCAGCAGATCCGCATGCACCAATAACCATCCAGCAGTTTTCGACCGCGCTACTGGAGGAATGGAACGTCCTACCACAAGAACTCTTAACCAACCTTGTGGCTATTATGGGAGCACGTCGAAGAGCTTGTATCTCCGTCGTTGGCGATCGCGCACCGTAATAAGAACCATGTCCCGTCTTATGTTATGTACAGGGTACTATCATAAGTCGCAGAGACTTCAGAGCAATTATTGTCTTTGAATGAAATGGTCGTTTCTGTTCATCTCACTACGTATTTCTTTCCGTCTCCTTTCCTACTAAATTGTGGCAGTCATTTTTATTTATAGCCTAATTTTCATCGAGCAAATTGTATCGAACTGATGGACGTGTAAGGGCGTGGAGACAACTTATGAATCCATTTACCCTGCATATCAGCAGGGGACTGTTCAAGCTGGTGGAGGCTCTATAATGGTGTGAGGCGTGAGCAGTTGGAGTGATATGGCACCCTAATACATGTAGACACTACTTTGACAGTGACAGTGACACATAACGTGTAACTTACTTTCGTCCTTAAGGAGACAGTCCAGTTTGAATATTTGAAGAAATCGAGTTTTCTTTTTATTTTGCTACAAATGTTCTCCGGGATGTCTACTTGACTATGGTGTTCATCCCAGATTCGCCAGTAACTGCTTTGTCGAAATACAAGTCGATTCGTGAAAAAATGTCTCTGAAAACCATGAACAGTGGGAAAAAATAGTTGGAACGTGATTTCAACGGCGGCCTAGCAGACACTATGGAAGTTCCGAACGTGCTATAACGTGAGATCGATCCAGCTTGTTACAACTTCTGCGCAAAAGCGGACGAAAAGCGTATGGAGCAAGCAGATCAGCGTGTGATAGAAGCTGCCAAAGAGGCCCGCGGGACCGCTATGGCCACGAAAGAGGAGGAGCAGGACTTCCTGTTGGATCTGGAAGGACTGCTGTATGGTCAAAGGATCGGTGACTAGAGGTAAATTTAACGAAACGACACTGAAGACCCAAAGAAACTGGCACACTTGCCCATATCGTGTAGGGCCTCAGCGAACACGCAGAAGCGCCGCAACACGAACGTGGCATGGACTCGATTAATGTCTCAAATAGTGCTGGAAGGAACTGACACCAACAATCCTTCAGGGCTGTCCACAAATCCTTAAGAGTACGAGGGGGTGGAGATCTCTTCTGAACAGCACGTTGCAAGACATCCCAGATATGATCAATAATGTTCATGTCTGGGGAGTTTGGTGACCAGCGCATGTGTTTAAACTCAGGAGAGTGTTCCTGGAGCGGCTCTGTAGCAATTCTCGATGTGTGTAGTGTCGCATTGTCCTGCTGGAATTTCCCAAGTCCGTCAGATTGCACAATAGACATGAATGGATGCAGGTGATCAGACAGGATGCTTACGCGCGCATCAGCTGTCAGAGTAGTGTCTACATGTATTAGGGTGCCATATCATTCCAACTGCTCACGCCTCACACCATTATAGAGCTTCCACCAGCTTGAACAGTCCCCTGCTGATACGCAGGGTAAATGAATTCATAAGTTGTCTCCCCACCCTTACACGTCCATCAGTTCGATACAATTTGAAACGAGGCTCGTCCGACGAGGCAACGTGTTTCCAGTCATCAATTGTCCAATGTCGGTGTTGACGGGCCCAGGCAAGGCGTAAAGTTTTGTGTCGTGCAGTCATCAAGGGTACACGAATGTGAATCAGGCTCTGAAAGCCCATATCGACGGTGCTTCGTTGAATGGTTCGTAGGGTGACACTTGTTGATGGCCCAGCACTGAAATTTGCAGCAATTTGCGGAAGGGTTGGACTCCTGTCACGTTGATCGAATATCTTCAGTCGTCGTTGGTCCCGTTCTTGCAGGATCTTCTTCCGGCCGTAGCGATGTCGGAGATTTGATGTTTTATCGGATTCCTGATATTCACGGTACACTCGTGAAGTGGTCGTACGGGAAAAACCCCTCTTCATCGCTACCTCGGAGATGCTGTGTCTGATCAGTCGTCCACCGACTGTAACATCACATTCCAACTCCCTTAAACCTTTATAATCTGCAATTGCAGTAGCAGTAAACGATCTAACAAGTGCTCCAGACACTTGTTGTCTTATGTGGGCGTTTCCGGCAGCAGCGCTGTACTCTGATTGTTTACATATCACTGTATTTGAACACCCATGCCTGTAACAGTTTCTTTGGCTCTTCAGTGTATAAAAAATGCAACCTTTTTACACGAAACTGTATTTATCAAACTGACTGGAAACACGACTAGAGAACAGTACAAACGATTTTGACTGGAATTTGTTGCTGGCGTTCTAAATTGAATTCTCCATCAGCGTGCATGGTTTCCTCTACATTTCGTGTGCGAAGAAAATGACATTTGTTTCAACATGTCATCATTTTCTTAGAAATCAATATTTTCCATTGTCCTAGGTACGCTAATAGAAAATGTATCGAAAATGACTTGTGCAAAACTACTTTGTTACGGGTTCAAAAGGAGTGCTTCGAGAATTTGCGCCGATGACCAGTGTTCCGGTTGAATTGAGTCCTTCCACCTGGTGCAGTGGTTACTGGGAGCATCCCGTGTGGACACAGACAGCATTGCTTAAAGACAAATGTGTAAGGAATAAAACTATATCATCAGATTTAGGACTACTTTTTGTTTTACTTAAATAATCACAGAAATAGCGTATTTTTCGTACTTTAAAAGAAGGCGATCACTTTAACTTTTGCACAGCAGTGTACATGTTTATTTTCTATGTTTATAAACTACATAATTATGCCATACGTTTGCAAATCGTCAATTTTGTGCTGAGAATGTATCGCAACTGACAACCGTATGGCATTCGTAGTATGTTTTATGAGGACTACCATTAGAGATAAATAGCCATTAAAGACTAGAGATTAACGGTGTAAATACAGATAACCAGTTAACGAGTAAATAGCTGCTGACGATTCCTTCCTCTGGAATGTGCTGACCAACACGCACCTTTCTTGAAGTCTATCAAATCAGTGGTTACTGTGGTTCAGTGTCTTCACATCTTGGTATTTACAGGCGGATGCCCGTTTCTTGAAAATATTTTGGTAATTGCAGACGAATGCAAGTTTTCTTCAAAATGTCTTGCGACATGAACATAAGGTTTTCGGCTGTTCTGCAAGATCAATGATACTTCTCCGCAGAGGAATTACCATTTGATATGATTTGCCCGATGGAGTTTGGCCTGCTGTCTCTTTCGCGTAACGGGAACAGTCGAGCAGTAGATGACGTACCAGTATATATTGCGTGTATACGATGATCTTCGTAATACGGAGAGGTTAAAATTCTCATTCTATGGCGATGTTCAGGGCAATTACCAGTGTTCAGTTCACATTATTATTGTTGATGTTATGTGACGTCAAGCAAATTTGAACACTGATCTGATTTTTTAAAAGTAATCAACGGTTGAATTCTTGAATAGCGCCCTCTCGTCATCTGTGAGGTTTCCCAAAATCGGCGCCATTCATGGAAAACTTATTTATTCTAGTTCCAAAGTGTGAAAAAGGGAGACATATTAAGAAAAATATGTCTTCGGTAATTGAGCTCTTTGCTCATTTGTCGACTGTATGATTTCGGAATGTCCTTTGACCTAAACAAGTAGAACTCTTTTCTCCTGAAGGACAGATTAATCAGTTCCTTTACCCGAAAGAGGTAATAGTTCATCTTCAATTTCCAGAACTTATGATCTAGTTTTTCCAGGGCGTTCTGCGAATGTGTTGTGATCAGAATGCCGATGGTATTATGCAGTACGTTTCTGATTGCCTTTCTTATTACTAGAACGTTGGCCGTAAAGGTACTCGCTCCGAGAGAAAGCTTCTACATGGTGGTGTTTCCGTGGTGCGACAATGTTGTAGACATCATTTAAACAAAGGCGATTTTTGTTGCGTCGGAATTTTCTCAAAAAATTTCAATCACCAACTTTCTCCTACGAATGCGCAAATAGTTTGTTGACGCTGACCTACATAGGGAGGCACCATCACCATGATCAAATAAGTGAATTCAGAGCCCGCACTGAAAGATATAAGTATTCGTTTCTTCCGCGCGCTGTACGAATTTGGACTAATAGAGAATTATTGTAAAAGTGGTGCGATGAACCCTCTGCCAGGCACTTAAATGGGATTTGCTGAGTATCCAGGTAGATGTAGAAGAAGACAATAGAGAAGAAACGGATAGCTCTCTGGCAGGATACAGATGCCGGTTGTGGCACATAACGTTTGGATCTCACAAGACCACACATGCACAAGATTTATACAATACGCAGAGCTTTGCCGGAAATTAAAGTGACAGAAGGGGAGCTCCAAATGGTCAGCTGTTTAGAAAGAATAGCAGTCCTGGCGCGGCTTCAGCCCTAATAGCGTATCTTACAAACGGCAGTTGGCGCAGCGGAAAGTGTACAGAATGGTAACACCACGGTAGTGGGGTCAAGTCTGTATGAGGAAACTTCTTTATTTTCAATTTTTACTTTACTTCCAGAGCGAAATTTTCACTCTGCAGCGGAGTGTGCGGCGATATGTAACTTCCTGGAAGATTAAAGCAGTGGGTCGGAGCGGGCTCTACCAACTGAGCTACCCAAGCACGACTCACGAGCTGTTCTCACAACTTTAATTCTGCTAGTTCGAATCTCGGTCCGGCACACAGTTTTAATCTGCCAGGAAGTTTTACGTTACTTGCAATGCAAATAAACAGAAATAACGCTCAGTATATTGTATTTACTAATGTTTTCATAAAAGGAAAAGTGAATGAAAATTTGGGGTTGCAAATAAATTTGCAGTAAGGGATTGTAGGCGTTCATAAGGAAAACTTCGTATGTAAAATTAGCTACTTCGATAATTTATACACTCCTGGAAATGGAAAAAAGAACACATTGACACCGGTGTGTCAGACCCACCATACTTTCTCCGGACACTGCGAGAGGGCTGTACAAGCAATGATCACACGCACGGCACAGCGGACACACCAGGAACCGCGGTGTTGGCCGTCGAATGGCGCTAGCTGCGCAGCATTTGTGCACCGCCGCCGTCAGTGTCAGCCAGTTTACCGTGGCATACGGAGCTCCATCGCAGTCTTTAACACTGGTAGCAAGCCGCGACAGCGTGGACGTGAACCGTATGTGCAGTTGACGGACTTTGAGCGAGGGCGTATAGTTGGCATGCGGGAGGCCGGGTGGACGTACCGCCGAATTGCTCAACACGTGGGGCGTGAGGTCTCCACAGTACATCGATGTTGTCGCCAGTGGTCGGCGGAAGGTGCACGTGCCCGTCGACCTGGGACCGGACCGCAGCGACGCACGGATGCACGCCAAGACCGTAGGATCCTACGCAGTGCCGTAGGGGACCGCACCGCCACTTCCCAGCAAATTAGGGACACTGTTGCTCCTGGGGTATCGGCGAGGACCATTCGCAACCGTCTCCATGAAGCTGGGCTACGGTCCCGCACACCGTTAGGCCGTCTTCCGCTCACGCCCCAACATCGTGCAGCCCGCCTCCAGTGGTGTCGCGACAGGCGTGAATGGAGGGACGAATGGAGACGTGTCGTCTACAGCGATGAGAGTCGCTTCTGCCTTGGTGCCAATGATGGTCGTATGCGTGTTTGGCGCCGTGCAGGTGAGCGCCACAATCAGGACTGCATACGACCGAGGCACACAGGGCCAACACCCGGCATCATGGTGTGGGGAGCGATCTCCTACACTGGCCGTACACCACTGGTGATCGTCGAGGTGACACTGAATAGTGCACGGTACATCCAAACCGTCATCGGACCCATCGTTCTACCATTCCTAGACCGGCAAGGGAACTTGCTGTTCCAACAGGACAATGCACGTCCGCATGTATCCCGTGCCACCCAACGTGCTCTAGAAGGTGTAAGTCAACTACCCTGGCCAGCAAGATCTCCGGATCTGTCCCCCATTGAGCATGTTTGGGACTGGATGAAGCGTCGTCTCACGCGGTCTGCACGTCCAGCACGAACGCTGGTCCAACTGAGGCGCCAGGTGGAAATGGCATGGCAAGCCGTTCCACAGGACTACATCCAGCATCTCTACGATCGTCTCCATGGGAGAATAGCAGCCTGCATTGCTGCGAAAGGTGGATATACACTGTACTAGTGCCGACATTGTGCATGCTCTGTTGCCTGTGTCTATGTGCCTGTGGTTCTGTCAGTGTGATCATGTGATGAATCTGACCCCAGGAATGTGTCAATAAAGTTTCCCCTTCCTGGGACAATGAATTCACGGTGTTCTTATTTCAATTTCCAGGAGTGTACATGCTGGGGTAATATTCGTCGTAAAACAGGGGAAGCAGTAATTTTTCGGCATCTTGCACACATTATAAACGCCGGACCCGAAGTTAGTCCATACTAGTAACCTGGCTGCATAGATGAGAAAAGACTAGTATATAACTCTGACATGTTAGCTGCTGCGCCGTCGAGAATTCCGACCAAGGTTGTCTAGTGGTTAGCATACTAGGCTCGAGAAGACAGGGATTCAACTACCCGTTCGAACGCACAGACTTAGTTTCCCCTTGATTTTCCTAAATCACCTAACGCCAAGGGCGGAATGTTTCCCCTGAAATGGCATAGCCTGTTTCCTTACCCGTCCTTCCCCAATCCGACCACATGATCCGCCCCTAAATCCTTCGTAATCGACAGTACGTTCAAGCCAAAGCTTTCTTCCTTTTCAAACAGCAGCAGGAAAACGTGGTACGAAGCCTCAAGGTTAAGGGCTAATATTTTCCACCATGAAGCTATAGCCGTGATGACACTCGTTTCGCAAATCTGACATCTCATTACGCGTGTTTAGGAACGGAGAAGTACAGAAAGCTGTGCGCGCCCCAGAAAATAACGGAGCATTTGCGGTCTGAGCACATTAAAGGTTACGAGTGTAGCTTGCGTGATGACCACAGCTGTTTAACACTTTGAGACCCCCGTACTTTCTGAATAATGAATTACCGGTGACATCGATTCTATTGCAAGACAGAGACTTCTAGTGGTACACTGAGGTACTTCCACCATTCTTACGAGTAGTGGTCAATGACCTAGCTATGTCTTTGGACACACAGCGTCACGGACTTGGATCATATGAAGTATGTGTAACGTTTTTAACTTTCTTTTACTACGTTGTTAAAACAGCTCATTACACTGTATTATTTCCATGTTCACTGATGTACCACTTTTCATTTTGTCATTTTATGTAACTTAATATCATAGTAGGAAAAGGAACAAGAGATGCTGTTGGCCTGCCAAGAACTATAGGGGAAAGATACAGGGTGTTTCAAAAATTGCCGGTATATTTGAAACGGCAATAAAAACTAAACGAGCAGCGATAGAAATACACCGTTTGTTGCAATATGCTTGGGACAACAGTACATTTTCAGGCAGACAAACTTTCGAAATTACAGTAGTTACAATTTTCAACAACAGATGGCGCTGCGGTCTGGGAAACTCTATAGTACGATATTTTCCACATATCCACCATGCGTAGCAATAATATGGCGTAGTCTCAGAATGAAATTACCCGAAACCTTTGACTACGTGTCTGGCGGAATGGCTTCACATGCAGATGAGATGTACTGCTTCAGCTGTTCAATTGTTTCTGGATTCTGGCTGTACACCTGGTCTTTCAAGTGTCCCCACAGAAAGAAGTCACAGGGGTTCATGTCTGGCGAATAGGGAGGCCAATCCACGCCGCCTCCTGTGTGTTTCGGATAGCCCAAAGCAATCACACGATCATAGAAATATTCATTCAGGAAATTAAAGACGTCGGCCGTGCGATGTGGCCAGGCACCATCTTGCATCAACCACGAGGTGTTCGCAGTGTCGTCTAAGGCAGTTTGTACCGCCACAAATTCACGAAGAATGTCCAGATAGCGTGATGCAGTAATCGTTTCGGATCTGAAAAATGGGCCAATGATTCCTTTGGAAGAAATGGCGGCCCAGACCAGTACTTTTTGAGGATGCTGGGACGATGGGACTGCAACATGGGGCTTTTCGGTTCCCCATATGCGCCAGTTCTGTTTATTGACGAAGCCGTCCAGGTAAAAATAAGCTTCGCCAGTAAACCAAATGCTGCCCACATGCATATCGCCGTCATCAATCCTGTGCACTATATCGTTAGCGAATGTCTCTCGTGCAGCAATGGTAGCGGCGCTGAGGGGTTGCCGCGTTTGAATTTTGTATGGATAGAGGTGTAAACTCTGGCGCATGAGACGATACGTGGACGTTGGCGTCATTTGGACCGCAGCTGCAACACGGCGAATGGAAACCCGAGGCCGCTGTTGGATCACCTGCTGCACTAGCTGCGCGTTGCCCTCTGTGGTTGCCATACGCGGTCGCCCTACCTTTCCAGCACGTTCATCTGTCACGTTCCCAGTCCGTTGAAATTTTTCAAACAAATCCTTTATTGTATCGCTTTTCGGTCCTTTGGTTACATTAAACCTCCGTTGAAAACTTCGTCTTGTTGCAACAATGCTGTGTTCTAGACGGTGGAATTCCAACACCAGAAAAATCCTCTGTTCTAAGGAATAAACCATGTTGTCTACAGCACACTTGCACGTTGTGAACAGCACACGCTTACAGCAGAAAGACGACGTACAGAATGGCGCACCCACAGACTGCGTTGTCTTCTATATCTTTCACATCACTTGCAGCGCCATCTGTTGTTGAAAATTGTAACTACTGTAATTTCGAAAGTTTGTCTGCCTGAAAATGTACTGTTGTCCCAAGCATGTTGCAACAAACGGTGTATTTCTATGGCTGCTCGTTGAGTTTTTATATCTGTTTCAAATATACCGGTTATTTTTGAAACACCCTGTATGTGGAAAAGGGTAGAGAAATCTTTGCTGTCTTTATAGATTTAGAAAAGGCTTTTGACAGAGTTCAGTGCAACAAGCTGATGAATGTTTTGAAGAGGAAAGGAGTAGATTGGAAAGAGAGACGACTGATACAGAATCTATATTTACACCAGAAAGCAAGGATAAGGATTGGAAATGAAATGTCAGGAGGAAGCAGCATTGGACGAGGTGTTAGACAAGGTTGTTGCCTTTCCCCACTGTTGTTTAAAGTATATCTTGAAGAGATTATTGCGAAAAGCTTAGATGAGAAAAGAGGAATATGTATTGGTGGAAAGAGAATAGAATGTATAAGATTTGCTGATGACATGGTATTAGTGGCAGAAAGTGAGCGGACAGTGAATAACATGCTCAAAGATTTGAATGAAGTTTGTGTGGAATATGGGATGCAAATAAACACAGCACAAACAAAGAGTATGGTCATCAGTACAAGACGCAGACTGTCCAATATTAAAATAGGACAATCTATCATTAGCCAAGTAAGAGAATTTAAATATCTCGGAAGCACAATAACTGAAGACTTGAGATGTCACCAGGAGGTGGAAACTCGAATTGCCATAGCGAAGGAGGCATTCAACAGAAAGAGAAGACTCTTATGTGGCAAATTAGATAAAGAACTAAGGAAAAGGCTTGGCAAATGTTTTGTCTGGAGTGTGGCACTATATGGGGCGGAAACATGGACGCTGAGACGAGAGGATGAAAAAAGGTTAGAAGCATTTGAGATGGAGGAGAATGGAGAGAATAAGCTGGATGGAGAGAGTGAGTAATGAAAGAGTATCGGAAAGGGTTGGTGAGAGAAGATGTCTGCTGAAGGTTGTAAGAGAATGGAAAAAGAACTGGTTGGGACATTCATTGAGAAGGGAGTGCTTGCTAGTAGATGCTTTGGAAGGATTGGTTTGTGGGAGAAGACTGAGAGGAAGAAGGAGATACAAGATGATAGACGACATAAAGGGAAGAGGAAATTATGCAGATCTGAAGAGAATGGCAGAAGACTGGACAGCCTGGAAAACTACCATGTGAAAACCTGCCTTTAGGCAGAACACTGATGATGAATATGATAGTAGATATGACACGGCGCCTCCGCATTTACCCTGCATTCATGTAGTGGCAATTTTGTCTTCCTATCCCGTTTTTATGGAAACTTGCTTATTAGTCTGTCATTTCATGTTTCTCACATAACTAGTAGCTGTCTTATCCTTATACCGCTTTTGCGCGTGGGCAGGTAGGAATGGCTTTTGCTTGCACTTTTGTTCAGTGTTAGCTGGTTATTATTGGGTTGATGCGTGAGTTCGTAGCGTTTTTCGATGAGTTACTGAACAGAACAGACACACATAACAGAGACTTTAGTCATCTGTATATTCTACTTCACTATTTACAACAGTCTGCCAACGCTGAGGTAACTTTTCGATTACGCGACTGTAGAAATCACGTAGTTCTGAGGCGAAGAACTCGACGAGCCATATTTGGAGCGCATTTTCACCAAGAAAAGAAACTCCTTGAAGGTTGTTCGATAGAGAGCGGAAAAGGTGCAAATCTGAGGGCGCAAGATCAGGTGAATGAGGTGGATGCATAATGACTTCCCTGCCCAACTCTTTGTATAGTGTTTTTTTGTCAGTCTAGCAGAATGCGGGCGGACCTTATGTAGGAGTAGTATAACTTTACACGGTCTTCCTCATCGTTGTTCTTGGTTTGCGTCTGCAAGACTTCTCAGTTGATGACAGGAATTGTCAGCAGTGATGGTTACATCCCGGGAAAAAATTCGTAGTACGCCACACCGTCGCTGTTTCGCCAGACGTATAACATTATATTTTGTGGACGTGTACAGATCTTTGTACGGGGAGTTGTTGCTTTGTTTGGGATCAGCCATTCCTTTCTTTCCCTTATGTTAGCATAAAGACACCATTTCTTGTCACTAGTGACGATACTGGATAGGAATGTTCACAAGCCAGTTGATGCATGCAGAGATGCACATATTTTTGTGGTTTTGGCTTAGAACATGCGGTACCCATACACCCAATTTTTGAACCTTACCTCCTGCATGAAAAAATCGCACGAATGTGGAATGCTCAAAATTCATCGCATCTGCCAGTTCTCGAGCACATCGACGTGGATAATTATGGATTAATGCGTTTCAACGATCTTCATCCAACCCCGAAACTCTTCCTGAATGCGGTGAGTCACTAATGTCAAAACGATTCTCCGTAAAACGAGAAACCCATTTCCTTGCCGTGCTCTGTATCCCCACAAATAGCGCAAATGTTTTTGGCTGCCTCCGCTTCTGTCACTCCTCTACTGACCTCACACAGAAGAACATGTCGGCGATGTTCCGATTTCTCCACTTCGCACTCCATTTTCTGGCGCCCACAGCTCCACTCACTATCTCCAAATGACAAAATGACAGTTGTAAACTCAAATAGCAACAGACAACTACAAATAAAAAATGACAATCTATAAATAAAGCCATGAGTTTTGCTATTTGGGGAGCAAAATAACTGATGATGTTCGAAGTAGAGAGGATATAAAATGTAGACTGGCAATGGCAAGGAAAGCGTTTCTGAAGAAGAGAAATTTGTTAACATCGAGTATAGATTTAAGTGTCAGGAAGTCGTTTCTGAAAGTATTTATATGGAGTGTAGCCATGTATGGAAGTGAAACATGGACAATGACTAGTTTGGACAAGAAGAGAATAGAAGCCTTTGAAATGTGGTGCTACAGAAGAATGCTGAAGATTAGATGGGTAGATCACATAACTAATGAGGAGGTATTGAGTAGGATTGGGGAGAAGAGAAGTTTCTGGCACAACTTTACTAGAAGAAGGGATCGGTTGGTAGGACATGTTCTGGGGCATCAAGGGATCACCAATTTAGTATTGGAGGGCAGCGTGGAGGGTAAAAATCGTAGAGGGAGACCAAGAGATGAATACACTAAACAGATTCAGACGGATGTAGGTTGCAGTAGGTACTGGGAGATGAAGAAGCTTGCACAGGATAGAGTAGCATGGAGAGCTGCATCAAACCAGTCTCTGGACTGAAGACCACAACAACAACAACAACAACAACAAATAAAGCCATAGCAGACAGAGTAACAACATGAAAAAGAAAAACGCTTCGAACTTATGCACCAGCTTGATACTATCTAAAAACAAAGATTCGTGTTGTATTTTTGTATACCAATTCGTTTCTTGTATTTATGTTTTAGATAGACATAATTTCGAAACACGTCATATCTACCTTGTGATCAATTAAGTCATTCTTCGCCTACTGTATGACTTTTTATGTGACCTAGCTAGTTTAGCTATGCATAGGAGTATTTAGTAAAATGGTCGCTAGCTTCCTGCGAGACTCTGTGTCATACGTTTATCATTCTACGAGTTTAATGCACTGTAGCCGTTCCTTAGAGCGTTCAAAGCATCACTCGGGGCCGAGGTTGTGCTATGTGCGCGTAGGAAATTGTGATATGCGGTCTTTTTTATAATGGTCCTATTGAGGAGACCACTAACAGTAAAAGTAAGTACAGGGTATCTAGGCTATTGTAACATAAATTTGAGCTTTTAATTTTACTTTTCTTAATCTAAATGTATGGCAGAAAGGAATTACTGGCGCATGATGTAACACAAAATTTATTAAATTTTAGGCCCATTTTGCTTGTTGTTTAGGACTATAATTTGTTTTAGACGTTATGAGTTTATGGGTGTTTCGAAGAGGTCGGATTTTTTTTTAGGAAAAATGCGAATTTGCTTTCAAAAACGCATATTACATGAAATGAGATGTGGTTGAATACTGTATGTCCCAGTGGATCCAAAGAGAAAGCACCTCATTAAAACAATTGATTCTTTACTTTTTGACAGTTTATTCAGGTATTCTTTGCTTACCATGATAATGAAGATCAATTATCTGGAAAATTTTAAAATTATATTTTCTCATGTTGTTGGGACTCAAAGGGTTAAACGCCTACTGTAATAGTTCGCTAATCTCATACAAAGCCCCAAATCGAGATTTTTATTCCGCGGGCCATCAGGTATAAAAGACCGTAAGAAAGTGAAAAGGAAGAGTTTAACCCCCCGTCAAGATGTGGGACACTGCAGACACAACAAACTCTCGGATTGATTGTGTCCCTACGAAAACAGCCAAATCGTCGATTTCATGAAGTTATTTAAAAAATCCAAGGGAAACGTAAAGAAAAGGTCTTATGAAATTCTGAATCCTTCTCTTTCACAATACGAGCCCGATGTCTTCACCTCTGCGCCCCCTCGCTCGATAAAACTCAGAGGATACGACGTTTTGAATCGTCGGATTTGGGAGCCCCTTGCGCTTAATAAAAAAGCAGAATTACAGAGCTGATATGTCACTGGCGCCATTGAAACTTGTTCTCCGCGAGGTATGAATGGTATTTACAGGTCTTCCGGCCAGTCTAACTATTATCCACAATTTTCCTTTAATATATTTTCGTGCATTGTTCAATTACAGTTCACCAGTAAGCCTCTCCCACACCCGATTCTTTCGAACTCTCATACATGAAACCGATACTTCACAAAAGAACTAGAGTTAAATGTTTGACGTTAAAGATACAAAACACTAATTATATTGTTTCATTACTTTCGGATTACTCACTCGCACACTAAAGAAAAAGTCAAAACCAAAGCTGGTAAATCAGGAAACTGATAACCCCTTTATATGTTCCTGTAAGACGTTTTTGGAAAATAGTGCGTAGTGTCAAACTGTTAATTTTAGACTTGGTCACAGCAAAAGTAAGATATAAAAGTAAAGTCATTAAATGTAGTTTAACAACATACTTTCGTGCTATTATGACGTTATAATATTTTTTTTTTTACTTTACGTGAAGATATATTACAATATAAAGACGCATTTAATTGTACATTTAATATAAACAGTTAAACAAACAAACTGTTTTTCTTTCCTTTTTTTGTGGGGCTGTGAGCGAGAAAAAGTTTAGTAAAGGTCTGAAATTATGTTCAAAAGTTATTGAGAATCGCTGAATGCTCCCATTGTCAAACGCTGGACGCGTATAGCGTAATTTCCGCGCCGTTTTAAGAAAATCTAGTTTTTCAGGCGTCTCAAATCTTTATAAACCCATATCTCCTGAGATTGTACATTTGGAAACAGTCTGAAAACTGTGTTACGAATAAAGTTAGTAGTGAAGAAGTTAAAAAATTAAATGTCGTTCTTAATGCTGAAGTTTCACTGCGTGAACAGTGAAAATATAGAAAGCGACAAACTTTTTCCGTTTCATTATTTTGCTGGGGAGGGGGCGAGGGAGATGTCAGCGATAAAAAGTTTCGAAAAGTTTTCAAATTACGCGTAAGGTTTGTTGGTTGTCTCTGAGAGCTCTCGTTTTCAAATTTTCAATGTGTGGATATAGTCTGCGTAATATGAGTTATGCTGCCTCACGACGTATGCACAGTTTCTAACTTTAGTACTGGACTGGCTTTTTAAACTTTTAACGGAAGGTTATACGTCTTAATGAGTGGGTTATGAGGGCATCTTAAATTTTTCATTTCGGTCCGTAATTAAATGAAAAGTTGAAACTCAGATTTTTTCCCCCCTAAAAGCGGTTAGATAGACAATCCGAAACTGGAACCTAGCGACCATTTTGGCCACTCAGCGATACAGATTGTGGCCTACGCATCAAGTACGATCGTTGCCTCATCGGAAGTTGTCTGTCGCCATGAAATGCTAATGTCGCATCTGTCCGTTATGCACTCGATGTTTGTAGCCAATAGAGCAGGTAGGTACGGATCACGTGTTGACAGTTGTCCTCCATCGAACAGCAGTAACCAAAACCGCAAGCTCTCATTGTCCAGAACGTGCTTCCTTCCTAAATCATTTGTGGCACTCCGAGATGTAACCTGTGTAATGAACAAACTTCCGTATTAAACACGAAATCTTCTGACTGAAGGCTCACGAAATATCTCCACACCTTGTCAGTACTGACCAGTGTCAATCTGCACCTGCACATATGGGTCTAAGGAGTGCATGTTACTGACCACTCGAATTGAATATATTATTATGCAAAACAGTGACACTAGCTCTATTCTGACGGAACATAAGGTAACACTGTCGACAGTGTCTCTCTGCTCTGTTTAGTATACCTTTGCTCTGTAAGATCCGTCGGAAAGGTCGTCGTACACCAAAGTCAGTAGCATAGCTTGGTGACCGAAAGCACTGTCTTTTCGCTCGAAGTCGGTCAATGAAAAATTCTTCACTGTGAAACGGTACAGTCCTCTTATGCAACAATTTAAATACACTGGTGTGAAAGTTTTGCACGATGTGTGACCACCAGACAACATAGCTCGATGAAACCCATAGCACACACAGAAAGAACTATTACAATATACAGTACTTGTTTTTTGAATAAAATCAACCACCTTTTCTAGCTGCAACGTAATTTATTTTTCCCAGATGCGTTTCATCTTTTTCTTACTATAAGGCGTTTTCAGTGGGAGAGTTTTTTGGCATCGGCGTTTCCTCTCATCTTGTCTGGAGGTCGCACTACCACTTCCTGTTTGGAGGAGGTAACACATAATGAACTCACAATATCGACGTCGTTAAAGCACAGCGTTCGAACAAATACCTATAACTAGAGGCAAAAGAGTTCTAGTGCACCACAAAGAAGGAGAAACATGGTGAACAGTGCTATAGAAAGAGTTCGGAATACAAAATTGTGCTTATGTTCCGGAAACGAAGTGGTAATGCGCCCTCCACACCAGATGAGAGGAAACACCGATGCCAACAAACTATCCCACTGAATATGCCTTAGAGCAAGAAAAAGCCGAAACGCGTCTGGGAAAAATAAATTAAGTTACAGCAAGAAAATGCGGTTTTATTCACAAAACAAGTATTTCTGTGCTTGCTGCTGAGGATGGCTACGCAGATACACTCGTTAGAACTACTACAGAATGTCACGGAAGGTGGCAAAGAAATACACAGCGAGACGAACAGAAATGACACTTTTATTAAAAGATAATTGCACTGAAGCTACTGTGGTTTATAGTGGTCTTCTGGAGATTACAAGAGGCTCTTAATATGGAATATTTAATGAAGCTGAAGTAGAGAGAGATGCAATTAATACCTAGTGAAACTATAAAATTGTGTATTTATCTCTTGCTCTAGCCTTAAGTACGTAAATGAACACGAAATGTAAGTAGTGTGAGCTCATCCTAAGGGTGTTATAAATTATTATTACGTAGCGCATAATATTCCGCTAAAGAACTGTAACAGCCATTTAGGACGACCAAGCTTTTCCTCTTGTCGTTCTATTTCGTGAACACTTTCCCTACAAAGGGAAATGCGCAATAGGGTGACTCGGGGGACCATTAGGGTGGCGGCTGTGCCTTGTCGCTTTCCCGTTTGGTATACGCGTAGTCTAGGGTAGCGTTATTGATTAGTAATCAAAACGTCCTCGGTCCCTGGTTCGAGCCTCGAAACTACTTATATTTTGAATAAAAATAATCATTAATGGCGGCCGAACACTTCCTGCATTAGAAGTCACCCTCGTTATGCCAACGACCTTATCAAAGAGAGTGGAGGAGCCCACTGAGTTTCGGGGCACACTCTTGCCCTGTGGGTGGGAAACTATCCCTCATTATTCCGAATCAGCAATGATCAACGGCATGAGGATGCTGAAGGCAATGAAAACCGCTGCATTAAAGACACATGATGCGTAGCTACAGAACATGTGGCCTGTAACTGAAAAAGTGTCATCATTAACTAGTCCGTCCCCACTCGGGAGGAGACTGCCAAGGGGGAGGTGACCATCAGGAAAAGATTGGAAGAAAGGACAGCGTCCTACAAGTTTGGGAGTGGAATACCGGAAGTTTGAATGTGGTAGGGAAGCTAGAAAATCTGAGTTATGAGCACTTTTTCAATAGAAGAGATGCGTTTCACATTAGCGAAGATGAACAAGTGGTCATAGCTCTTGAGGTATGCATTTTGGTGCCTATGTTTACTGGACATTTGCCTTGTTTTGGTCCATACTACGTCCTCCCAAAATATGGAAAACAAAGAGCTTCCAACAGAGGAGATGTGTTTCACTGTACAGAAGATGAGCAAGTGCTCTTAGCTCATGAGGTATGCATTTTAGAGCCCATTTTCATTGGGCATTTTTCTTGCTTTGGTGGTACTACCACCTGTCGAAATATTCGGCACTTTTCGGTTGGCTGGTTTTGGGGGAGGGGACGAAACAACGAGGTCATCGGTCCCATCGGATTAGAGAAAGAACTCGGCCGCGCTCTTTCATAGGAACCATCCCAGCATTTGCCTGAAGCGATTTAACGAAATCACGGGAAACCTAAATCAGGATAGCCAGACGCGGATTTGAACCGTCTTCCACCCGAATGCGAGTCCAGTGTGCTAATCACTGCGCCATCTCGCTCGGTGACACTTTTTGAGTACCCTGTATATTTATCTAAATACACAGTATCTTTTACGCAAGTAATATGTTTTATACACGAAAAATACCTGCATATCGTAATTTACAATAGATGACTGTGCTAACGACCGCCCCTGGTAGCTGAGTGGTCAGCGTGACGGAATGTCATACCTAACGGCTCGGGTTCGATTCCCGGCTGGGTCGGAGATTTTCTCCGCTCAGGGACTGGGTGTTGTGCTATTCTACTCATCATCAGTTCATCCCCATCGACACACAAGTCACCGACGTTGCGCCAACTCGACAGACTTGCGCCAGGCGAACGGTCTACCTGGCGGAAGGCGCTAGCCACACGACAAAAGGAAAAAGTCTAATAGTGCAGTCGTGTGTTATCTATGAAAACATCAATTTGAAAAGCGGTGTTTTGATTTCGATACACATCATGATGTGCTTTGTCAACGGTTTACCGCCAAACAAATAGTGGTTTCGCATATCGACAACTGCGGATGCCGGATGACGTTTGTACGAGGGCTATCCACAAAGTACATTACGTTTTGGAATTAAAAATAAATAAAGAGTTGGAATTTTTTTTTATTATATACAGATGAAAGCCACACTTAAATACTACTTTTCTACATAGTTGCCATTTAAATTAAGACACTTATCGTAGCGATGGATGAGCTTGGAAATTCCTTCGTCGTAAAATTCGGCCGCCTGCGCCTTCAACCACGTGGTTACCTCTTCTTGAAGCTGTGCGTCGTCATCAAAACGCTGCATAGCCAACCACTTCTTCATTGCTGGGAATAAGTGGAAGTCGCTCGGTGCCAGGTCGGGACTGTACGGCGGATGAGGAAACAACTCCCACTTAAATGATTCGAGAACTTCACGAGTGGCATTTGCCGTGTGGGCCTGGGCGTTGTCGTGAATCAGCAAGATCTTTGAGCCCAACTTTCCCCTGCGCTTGTTTTGTATTGCTCTTCTGAGGTTGTGCAGAGTTTGGCAATACCTTTGAGAGTTTATTGTAGTGCCTCTTTCCAGGAAATCCACAAAAATCACACCGTTTCTGTCCCAAAAGAAGAGGTAACCACGCGGTTGAAGGCGCAGGCGGCCGAATTTTAAGACGAAGGAATTTCCAAGCTCGCCCATCGCTACGATAAGTGCCTTAATTTAAATGGCAACTATGTAGAAAAGTAGTATTTAAGTGTGGCTTTCATCTGTATATAATAAAATTTTTTCCAATACTTCATTTATTTTTAATTCCAAAACGTAATGTACTTTTTCGATAGCCCTCGTAACTCACGTAATTAGCTAAATTACATTACATTTCTATCAGAGCTACCAACTCCTATAATGACAATAAATGTTAAGCCTGAATCGATTTTGCTAGGGTATGTAAATCGGCTGTCGGGTTTCGTCTGCACGACGAAGTGAGGTTATCAGTGCTGTCGTAATACTGTTAATGATGAGAGAGTACGCTTTCCTAATGGATGTCAGTGAACTCGTTAGGAGGAGGAGATTATACAACAACAGATATTTAAACCATCCTCTCTCTTTGTCATTGAATAAAAAATGACTGGAGCTCTTCTTTCATAAGATGTATGATACTTCAGGCAATTCAGTGTCATTAACTATCACTTATAGACAGGGACCATTTAAGAGTAGCGGACACTTATTGTGGCACCCCGTGTTTTGTCTATCTAGAAGTGACTGTAGCTGTTTAGACCTCGGTAGGCAGACGTGTAATAGTTAACACCTTGGTCTCTGACGCCCAAAACACACGAAAATAAGTCCATTTGTGTTCAACTCTGCTGTCATTTGTCAACAGTAAGAACAATTACATAATACTGGGTGTATCTTCAAATGTTTCGTAGGTAACACTGTAACACATGCCAAAGCTTAGTTGGAACAGAAATATAGAAGTAATTCCAGTCTCTACAATAATTTTCTCTACAATAATTTTCCCAACACAGAAACCGTTCATTGTCGGTAAATGAAGGAAAAAAAGCATCGTACGACATGAAAAGTAAAAGTGCAGGACCGAGAACTTCAAAGAAAAAGCATGGCATTAAAAATTCGTTGGGTATGAAACGGTATCTTCACCTAGACTTGATTGACTGTAGTCTACACTTAGTGTACGAAAGAGAAGATTAAAAATTCTGTTTTTTGGAATAGTGAATTTCTCTAAAGTATATAACAGTTCTGTGTGTACTGCTACGCACTGCCCTTTGAGAAGTAAGCAGACACATTTCCACGCCTCATTCGTGAGCGGAATGGAAAAAGAAAGCGTAACAGTAGGATAAAATGAAATTAGCCTCCGTCTGGGCTTCATAGTGATGAGCGGGATTCAGATGTTTATGTAGATGAGTAAGGTAATATAGTATAGGGTGTTTCAAAAATAACCGGTATATTTGAAACGGCAATAAAAACTAAACGAGCAGCGATAGAAATACACCGTTTGTTGCAACATGCTTGGGACAACAGTACATTTTCAGGCGGACAAACTTTCGAAATTACAGTAGTTACAATTTTCAACAACAGATGGCGCTGCAAGTGATGTGAAAGATATAGAAGACAACGCAGTCTGTGGGTGCGCCATTCTGTACGTCGTCTTTCTGCTGTAAGCGTGTGCTGTTCACAACGTGCAAGTGTGCTGTAGGCAACATGGTTTATTCCTTAGAACAGAGGATTTTTCTGATGTTGGAATTCCACCGCCTAGAACACAGTGTTGTTGCAACAAGACGAAGTTTTCAACGGAGGTTTAATGTAACCAAAGGACCGAAAAGCGATACAATAAAGGATCTGTTTGAAAAATTTCAATGGACTGGGAAAGTGACGGATGAACGTGCTGGAAAGGTAGGGCGACCGCGTGCGGCAACCACAGAGGGCAACACGCAGCTAGTGCAGCAGGTGATCCAACAGCGGCCTCGGGTTTCCATTCGCCGTGTTGCAGCTGCGGTCCAAATGACGCCAACGTCCACGTATCGTCTCATGCGCCAGAGTTTACACCTCTATCCATACAAAATTCAAACGCAGCAACCCCTCAGCGCCGCTACCATTGCTGCACGAGAGACATTCGCTAACGATATAGTGCACAGGATTGATGACGGCAATATGCATGTGGGCAGCATTTGGTTTACTGGCGAAGCTTATTTTTACCTGGACGGCTTCGTCAATAAACAGAACTGGCGCATATGGGGAACCGAAAAGCCCCATGTTGCAGTCCCATCGTCCCAGCATCCTCGAAAAGTACTGGTCTGGGCCGCCATTTCTTCCAAAGGAATCATTGGCCCATTTTTCAGATCCGAAACGATTACTGCATCACGCTATCTGGACATTCTTCGTGAATTTGTGGCGGTACAAACTGCCTTAGACGACACTGCGAACACCTCGTGGTTGATGCAAGATGGTGCCTGGCCACATCGCACGGCCGACGTCTTTAATTTCCTGAATGAATATTTCGATGATCGTGTGATTGCTTTGGGCTATCCGAAACATACAGGAGGCGGCGTGGATTGGCCTCCCTATTCGCCAGACATGAACCCCTGTGACTTCTATCTGTGGGGACACTTGAAAGACCAGGTGTACCGCCAGGATCCAGAAACAATTGAACAGCTGAAGCAGTACATCTCATCTGCATGTGAAGCCATTCCGCCAGACACGTAGTCAAAGGTTTCGGGTAATTTCATTCTGAGACTACGCCATATTATTGCTACGCATAGTGGATATGTGGAAAATATCGTACTATAGAGTTTCCCAGACCGCAGCGCCATCTGTTGTTCAAAATTGTAACCACTGTAATTTCGAAAGTTTGTCTGCCTGAAAATGTACTGTTGTCCCAAGCATATTGCAACAAACGGTGTATTTCTATCGCTGCTCGTTTAGTTTTTATTGCCGTTTCAAATATACCGGTCATTTTTGAAACCCCTGTATTTACATCATCACATATGCTCTGTCGTACGTGAAGCAAAATTAGAATATGCCTATAAAAGAGATAGTACGGTAGCAGCAAAAGGAAGATGACAAGTAGTAGGTTACCTGATTTACGTTTGCCATGGTTTCTCTACATCGTGATAAGCGATCAAGACTGATTTGTTTGCATCCTTGTCTGACCGGACTAGGAATATGTCTCTAATAACCTCGATATTGACAAGACCCTAAACGTTAACCTTTCTTTCTTCTTATCTTTCTTAAAAACCCACTGGTGAAATACTGTTCTGCAGTGTGGGCTACATACGAAGCTACTGGTTCTGACACAACAATGACGCTAGAATTGCTGCTGTAGTTACAAATTATTTTCTAACTTCCCAGTATGCTGGAGCAATTGCAGGGCAGCAACTTGTGTTAATCAATACAACGGAAAAACAGCCAAAGTTGCAGATTTCACTTTTAGTTACTTGATGGCTAGTTTCGGGTCGGGACCCATTTTCAAATCATCCACATAGTCAAAATGGTATTTCCCAAAATAAAAGAATCATGTCAAGATAACGAACAGCTCTGCTATATGTATATGTTTGTTATCTTGACATGGTTCTCATACTTTGGGAAATACCATTTTGACTATCTGGATGATTTGAAAATGGATCCCGACCCGGAACTAGTCATCAAGCAAATTTGCAACTTTGGCTGTTTTCCCTTTGTGTTGATAATTTTTGTTTGTTTGTTGTTATGATGTGTGTTAAGAAATGATATAATAATACTTTTCACACTTCACTGCGGCTTCGCAGCACTGGCCATCGGTGCCAGCAATGGTTCGTTTGAAAATTTGCCGTACAGACATTCCGTCTGTCCAACGCTCACAACAGAATAGATAAAACACAAAAATAAGTCATAAACGTAAACTATTACATTTGGAATATTCATTTTCTAGTTGTGCAGTTGGTCTCTTACGCTGTCCAGTGCGGTGGATGATACACTTACGGGTAATGGTGGTTTGCTTCTGTCTTGATTGTCAGTTGACCAAGATGTCTTTTGCAGTCCCTGTTTGAATCAGCAACTACTGATAGAGATAGTTCAGGACGAAGGTCCGGACATTTATCTCTGCTTGTATCAACTTCGTTACTCGCAAACCATATTTATGAGAGAACTGAATAAGACGGAATTCGTCACAGCGAACACTAAATGGCAGATTGCTTTCCCCGCTGGAACCAATGCGATACTACATGGGCGCTTCAGCGCTACAATGCCCCTTTGTGGATACGAAACACCTTGTCTAAGGTGCGCGTCATTTCAGCTCAAGTAAGTCATCCACCTACCTCTTTCACACACATAAAAAGACCTCCATGCACTCATGCACATCTGGCTTACATATACTTAATCAGGTTAAAACTTCCACAGTTCTAATTTGAAACACTCTAGGCAAGTGTTTCGGGAGGTTCCAACTGGAAGTAAGACGAAGGACAAATCTACCCTACCGCCTCACAAATTTTCCCACCTGGGAACCCTCTCGTTCCACTTTCAGCTCGTTGTGATTTTCCGGGAAAGATTCGATCTCTGTAAAGGAACTAGATCAGAAACAGCCCCTCCTATCACGTCGGTTAGAGAATGGTAAGTAGAAAAGTACGAGAAATGCTTTTCTTCTGACACGCATTACTACCTGTTTAACGACAGCACATCCTCAAACAGTTGCCGTTCAGTGATGTGTGTTAGCCACTGATAAAGAAAAAATATAAAATAAAAAATCTTTAATATTTTGACAGTGTTGGGATAAAAATATTATAAATATTATAAAATATTATTATTTTTTAACTGGAACCTTTTTAGGCCGAATTCGACCATCCTTAAGCCAGTAAAACTGTCAAAGAGTTTGTAGGCGAGTTCCCACAACGAAAAGAAAATTCCACGAAACTTTACAATGGAAATTAAACACAGAATAATAACTATAGAACGGACGATTAAACTTAAAAGAGAGTGTCACAAAAGTGAACTTAATCACATTTGAAGAGAGACTTTTTATAGATTTATTTCGGACGATTCCCATCAACGAATCATTTACATCCACATCTACATGACTACTCTATGAAGTGCCTGGCAAAAGGTTAATCGGGCCACCTTCACACTACTTCTGTACCGTTCCACTCTCCGCAGCGCGCAGGAAAAATGAACACTTGAGGCTTTCGTGAGAGCTCTGATTCTGTTTATTACGATGATCATTTCTCTCAACGTAGGTGGGGGTCAACAGAATATTTTCGCATTCGGAGGAGAAAGTCGGCGATTGAAATTACTTGAAAAGATCTCGCCGCAACGAACAACGCCTTTATTTTAATGACTACCGTGCCAAATCGGGTATCATGTCGGTGACACTCTCTCCTCTATTTCGCGACAGTACAAAACGTGCTCACCTTCTTTGAACTCTTTCGATCTCCTCCGTCTGGTAAGGATCCTACACCGCGTATCAGTATTCTGGAAGGCGACGTGTAGGCAGTCTAGTAAATTTGTTTGCATCTTTTAAATGTTGTGCCAATAAATCGCCGTCTTTCGTTTGCTTATCCACAACATTATCTATGTGATCGTTCCAAACGTTGTTTACAATTGTAATTCCTAGATATTTAGTTGAATTCATAGTCTTTAGTCTTCTGCGATTTATCGTGTAACGGAAGTTTTATCGGATTTATTTTAGTACTCTCATGGATGAACTCACAGTTTTCAGTATTTACGATCAATTGCCACTTTCGGCACCATACAGCTGTCTTCGCTCCATTATTTCGGAATCGGGTCTGATCTTTCCATGGCTGTACTAGACGATAAACGACATCATCATCTGCAAACAACCTAAGATGGTTGCTCAGATTATCACCGAAATCGTTTATATAGATTAGGTAGGAACAGCAGAAGGCCTATAACACTTCCTTGGCGAACGGCAGGTATCACTTCTCTTTTACTCGATGACTTTTCGTCAGTTCATCTACATCTACATCATATTCCGCAAGCCACCTAATGGCGTTTCGCCGAGGGTACTTTCGGTACAACTAACTGATCCCTCCAACCCCGTTCCACTAGTGAATAGTGCCTGGGAAGAATAATTGTCGGTAGGCCTCTGTACTGACTCTAATTTCTCGAATTTTCTCCTCGTGGTCAACACGCGAGTTGGTTCAAATGGCTCTGAGCACTATGGGACTTAACATCTATGGTCATCAGTCCCCTAGAAGTTAGAACTACTTAAACCTAACTAACCTAAGGACATCACACAACACCCAGTCGTCACGAGGCAGAGAAAATCCCTGACCCCGCCGGGAATCGAACCCGGGAACCCGGGCGCGGGAAGCGAGAACGCTACCGCACGACCACGAGCTGCGGACAATACGCGGGTTATTTGTGGGGGGAAGCAATATGTTGTCCGACTGCTCCTGAAAAGTGCTGCCCCCAAATTTCAATAGTAAATCTATTGTTGCTACGAAATGTGACCTTTTCGACAGGAAATCACGAATCCAGTCGCACAACTGAAACGATACTCGATAGGCACGCAATTTGACTAGAAGCCTTTTTTAAGGAACGGTGTGAGGTGGTTCTGGAAATCTATAAACATGGAATAAATTCGAGATCCCCTGTCGATAGCAGTCATTATTTCATGAGAATAAAAAGCTAACTCTGTTTGCACACGAGCGATATTTCCTGAAACCGTGCTGACTTTGTGTCAATAATGGTTTTCTTCGAGGTAGGAGAACACGAATACTCCGCTATTTCCTATGCACAGCTTCCGAACTTATAATGAAGGTAAGTTACTACTAGCGACGACTTTTAGACATGTGTAGAAGCTGTCTTCTTTCACGTGATCGGGAAGACTAGTACAATGGGAGGACCACGTCCATGAAGCAGTTTGGAGCGATTTAGAGAGCATGCATGCAGATGTACAAGCTACAGTCGCCGGAAAATTGCCCGCATCTCGTGGTCGTGCGGTAGCGTTCTCGCTTCCCACGCCCGGGTTCCCGGGTTCGATTCCCGGCGGGGTCAGGGATTTTCTCTGCCTCGTGATGGCTGGGTGTTGTGTGATGTCCTTAGGTTAGTTAGGTTTAAGTAGTTCAAAGTTCTAGGGGACTGATGACCATAGATGTTAAGTCCCATAGTGCTCAGAGCCATTTGATGTCGCCGGTAATGCCTGCCTACCTGTGCTGTCCTGCATCCTCGGACTCATGCTGTCTTCTGTGCGAGGAAGCTGACGGCGCGTGTTGCTACGGAGACAGCACGAGAGCTATTAGTGTGGTGGAGAGGGAACGAACAGGCACATTATATCCCACCGCCCTCCCACTAGATAATATGACGTCTGGCCAGGTAACACACGTATCGCGCCAAACTACTTTGTGCATATTTTACCCCAGATAATCCGGAAACGACTCTTGTCACATACTTGAAAGAGGGTTATTTGTCCGTAAAATATACTGTACGTCAGCCTTTCTCTGTTAGTGACGTGTGAGGTAGGAAATACCATTGATAGTGTCCAGAAAAGCTTCGTGGAAAGTCTCTAAATATTTCCGTTGTCCTGTACACTTCGTTCAAGCTCTCCACGATGACATGTGTTGTTTATCAGGACCAAATATCTGACAAATTCCCTATTACTAATAGGCTTAATCAAGGATGTTCCCTCGCACCAACATTGTTTGTCCTGCACCTCCCAGTCATGCTTAAGACAACATCAGTAAAAAGAGCAGGTTTTGTACTTAAATACAGATTTGACGGAGGACAGACTCTGTTCTATAAGGTTCATAAGTCTCATAGAAATAAGTGAACTGCAATATGCAGACGACAATGCTTCTTCATATCATCCGCCCACAGAGCTGTAATTGTATGTAAACTGTTTCGGTACTCATATGAATGGTTTGCTTGAACAACAACATCCCTGACACAAAGGTACTCATACATCCAGCTCCTGGAATCGCGTTTCCGGATTTCAGTATTTTTATTTTCAATATACCTGTGGAACAAGTGGATCACTTTCTCTACCTAGGAAGTATATTACCAGAAGTATATTAGCAGAAACTTTCATGTGTCGCCAACAGGTGACGTCCATTAGGAATCCCAAATTTGAATGCATTTCATGTAATTTACCATAGTCGTAGTCGACAGAACAGTGTCTGTTCCTTCAGATGTGCATGCTTGTCTGAAGGACATTGTGTAGTGTACATACAGACAGCGTACGAATTGTAAATTGTGAATTCGTAGTAATATCTCCTGGGACCAAACTGCTTAGGTCATCGGTCCCTAAGTTTACACACTACTTAATCTAACTTAAGCTAACTTAAGCTACAGACAACACACACACCCATGCCCGACAGAGGACTCGCACCTCCGACGGGGGTAGCCGCGCGGACCGTACAAGGCGCCTCTGACCGCGCGGCTACCCCGCGCGGCCAACGTACACTATATGATCAAAAGTATCCGGACACCTGGCTGAAAATGAGTTACAAGTTCGTGCCGACATCTATCGGTAAAGCTGGAATTCAATCAATATGGTGTTGCCCACTCTTAGCCTTGATGACAGCTTCCACTCTCGCAGGCATACGTTCAATCAGGTGCTGGAAGGTTTCTTTGGGAACGGCAGCCTACTCTTCACGGAGTGCTTCGCTGAGGAGAGGTATCGATGTCGGTCGGTGAGGCCTGACACGAAGCCAGCATTCCAAAACATCCGAAAGGGGTTCTATAGGATTCAGGTCAGGACTCTGTGGAGGCCAGCCCATTACAGTGATGTTATTGTCGTGTAACCACTCCGCCACAGGCGGTGCATTTTGAACAGGTGATCGATCGTGTTGAAAGATGCAGTCGCCATCCCCGAATTGCTCTTCAACAGTGGGAAGTAAGAAGGTGCTTAAAACATCAATTTAAGCCTTTGCTGTAATAGTGCTACGCAAAACAACAAGGGCTGCAACCCCCCTCCATGAAAAACACAACAACACCATAACACCACCGCCTCCGAATTTTACTATTGGCACTACAGAAGCTGGTAGATGACGTTTACCGGGCATTATCCATAGCCACACCCTGCCATCGGATTGCCACATTGTGTCCGGTGATTCTTCACTCCACCCTACATTTTTTCACTGTTCAATCGTCCAATGTTTACGCTCCTTACACCGAGCGAGGTGTCGTTTGGCATTTACCGGCGTGATGTGTGGCTTATGAGTAGCCGCTCGACCATGAAATCAATGTTTTCTCACCTCCTGCCTAACTGTCATAGTACTTGCAGTCGATCCTGATGCAGTTTGGAATTCCTGTGTATCGTCTGGATAGATGTGTGCTTGTTACACATTACGACCCTCTTCAACAGTCGGCGGTCTCTGTCAGTCAACAGACGAGGTAGGCCTGTACGCTTTTGTTCAAAAAATGGTTCAAATGGCTCTGAGCACTATAGGACTTAACTTCTTAGGTCATCAGTCCCCTAGAACTTAGAGCTACTTAAACTTAACTAACCTAAGGACATCACACACATCCATGCCCGAGGCAGGATTCGAACCTGCGACCGTAGCGGTCGCGCGGTTCCAGACTGTAGTGCCTAGAACCGCTCGGCCACTCCGTCCGGTTGTCCGCTTTTGTGCTGTACGTGTCCCTTCACGTTTCCACTTCACAATCACATAGAAAACAGTGGACCTAGGGATGTTTAGGAGTGTGGAAACGTCGCGTACAGACGTATGACCCAAGTGACACCCAATCACCTGAGAACGTTCGAAGTCCGTGAGTTCCGCGGAGCGCCCCATTCTGCTCTCTCACGATGTCTAATGACCACTAAGGTCGCTGATGTGGAGTACTTGGCAGTACGTGGCAGCATAATGCATTTAATACGAAAACCGTATGTTTTTTGGGGCGTCCGGATACTTTTGATCACATATTGTACGAAGACAGATATTGTAACCATCAATGATGTAGCATTCTTCGACAGACTAAATGACGATATAATATTTGGCACCCTGTGCGGCTATCACGTATTTTGTGAGCATATGAGTTACGATTATGTTCCCGCTTAGTAGGCCCTGCAGTGTAATATAGGTCACAGTATGACATTTTAATGAATAGTTAATTCGTGTTAACTGCTTAAAGTTTTATACTCTTTCGTAATGCACATGTACTTCGGCGTTATTGCCATTTTATAGTACACCTTGCAACCATTATACACATATAGGTATCGTCAATCAGACAGTATTTCACACAGAATATACACAGGAGCGTACTTACGTTGTTCATAACGTACGAATTAGCGTCAGGTCACTAGTCTACAAGCATGTATTTTTCATAAGATTTGAAAGTTGGTTCTATTTTGACAGCTTATCAACTTGATCCAGGTTTACTTACGTAAAGTTGTAATAACGTATTTATATACTGGATTTGTAATCTTTGGTGTATGCTGTAATTTGGTGTATCGTTTCAAAATGCTAATAAAGCTTCAAAAAACTGTTTGTTTTAGGATTGTCTGAAATTGTTTTTTTTTTTTCGTTCTAGAATCGTCGTACTATCCTGGATCGAAGGCATTTTTATAAGATATGTATTCTAATGTTCTTATTCCACTGGGCATGGCTTGTAGTTCGAGTGGAAAGGGTATAATTCTTCACTCCTATCATAAAAAGAGTGATACACCTACCACTAGAACTACATGCCGCACACAACGAAATAAAAATACTAGAATAGCAGATAAAAATGCCTTCGATCCAGGCGTAGTACAATGATCATTCAGCGATAAAACCTAAACTAACACCAACCTATCAACCAAGAAATGCCATTCTTATGAGAAATACAGCCAAAAAAGGAAAACACATACATACCTGCCACTTAGATTCGTAAACTCTCAGATAAACAATGCCACCTTAAAAAAACAGCTATAAAATCAACTTTCAAAACATCTAACAAGCACAAAAATCCATTCTGCAAAAGCCAGAATACTAGGATACTTACCAGGTGATCAAAAAGTCAGTATAAATCTGAAAACTGAATAAATCACGAAATAATGTAGATAGAGAGGTATAAATTGACACACATGCTTAGAATGACACGGGCTTTTATTAGAACCAAAAAAATACAGAAGTTCAAAAAATGTCCGACAGATGGCGCTTCATCTGATCAGAATAGCAATAATTAGCATAACAAAGTAAGACAAAGCAAAGATGATGTTCTTTACAGCAATTGCTCAATATGTCCACCATCATTCCTCAACAATAGCTGTAGTCGAGGAATAATGTTGTGAACAGCACTGTAAAGTATCTCCAGAGTTATGGTGAGGCATTGGCGTCGGATGTTGTCTTTCAGCATCCCTAGAGATGTCGGTCGATCACGATGCACTTGCGACTTCAGGTAACCCCAAGGCCAATAATCGCATGGACTGAGGTCTGGGGACCTGGGAGGCCAAGCTTGACGAAAGTGGCGGTTGAGCACACGATCATCACCAAACGACGCGCGCAAAAGATCTTTCACGAGTCTAGCAATGTGGGGTGGAGCGCCATCCTGCACAAACATCGTACGTTCCAGCAGGTGTTTATCAGCCGGGCTGGGGATGATGCGATTCTGTAACATATCGGTGTACCTCTCACCCGTCACGGTAACGGTTACAAAAACAGAATCACGCATTTCCTCGAAGAAAATAGGCCCGATAACGGTAGATGTGGTAAATCCAACCCATACCGAGACTTTCTCGTCGCGCAATGGAGTTTCCACGACAGTTCTAGGATTTTCGGTAGCCCAAATTCTGAAGTTGTGGGCGTTTTGCTGTCTAGCGCCATCTGTCGGACATTTTGTGAACATTTTTTTTTTTATTATTCTAATGAAGCCCCCTGTCATTCCAAGCATGTATGTCAATTTTTTCCTATCTATCTACATTATTCCGTGGTTTATTAAGTTTTCAAATTTATACTGACTTTTTGATCACCCGGTATATACTGGAATATATAAAATTGCGGAAACTGCGAAAAATTTTACATAGAAGAAACGAGACGCAACTTCTACATCAGATATAGCGAACACACAACTGTTTCCGAAACTAGCCTCCTTTTTACTTCTAAAACACAGAAAACACAAAAAATTTCAAAAAGAATCAACATAAATATGCTAGAAGAAATGAATATTTACCTACACATAAAAAACAACCCTAAAGATATTCTAAACGAACAAACAGACCTAAAAGACACAGTTCTTAGAAAACATCATTAGCGCATTAGCATTTTGAAACGATAAACCAAATTGCACCTTAAGCCAAAGGTTACGCGAACAGAAACTCAGACCATAGGCCATAGATAAGATAGACTGCAAGTGGCATCATTACACTGAAGCCGAGGCAGACGAGATAGTGACCAGTGGGCCTCCACTGAAACCGTCATCTATGTCACGTGACCCGGGACAGGACGCCGAGTTGCTCTTATTACGCAATGTGTGGAGTGGAGTTGATAGTTACAGTTTTTCTCATTTATAGTTGAAATTAAGCACTGATTTTAACAAAAAAAAATTGCATTATTGCTGTTAAACGTGTAGTAGACCGAGCGAGGTGGCCCAGTGGTTAGCACTCTGGACTCGTATTCGGGAGGACGACGGTTCAAACCCGCGTCCGGCCATCCTGATTTAGATTTTCCGTGATTTCCCTAAATCGCTTCAGGCCAATGCCGGGATGGTTCCTTTGAAAGGGCACGGCCGACTTCCTTCCCTAATCCGATGGGACTGATAACCTCCCTGTTTGGTCCCCCCCCCCCCAAAAAAAAAAAAAAAAAAAAAAAAAAAAAAAAAAAAAAAAAAAAAAAAAAATCAGCCAACCAACCTGTAGTAGTGCAGTTAATCTGATTTATCCGAAATTCCTGATACTAATGCGACGACCAACGTTTTTACATGTAGGAAGGTGAAATGTACTGTCAGTACTGTTTACAAGCAACAAAATTACAGTTCTTCAGTGAATATGTTTTGTTGCATTCTGAGTCTTTTAGTGCACCGATTCCACAAGAGTGAAACACAAAATATCAATCTGGCAGGCAACGTTGCTTTTCTGACGATTCCTCAACAAATGTGTGAAATGTTTTGTTATGCTTTTATAAGAAATGAAATCCATTTATAACCATAAGATCCGGTTTTTACGCAACTTAAGCTTTCATATTTCATGACTCTCGTCACTTAGTGATGCAGGTGTGTAAAGCAAGTAAAAGATTAACAGTTTACGTTAAAAGAGTCTCCTAAGGGAACTTAAGTGGTTCACTCAACAAGAACATACAAACGACAGTTTACATTCATATCTAGTTGTGAATGACGCTGTCACAAGCAGATCTGCACCACGAAGGACTTTCCTACGGTTGGAAGTGTTTTTTGATGCTGTGATAAATCGTGGAGGAGAAGAATGTCAACCCAATATTCTGAAGCTACTTCCATTGGATTTTTGGTACACATTCAGACTGGTACATCTGCTAGTGCCAATTGCTTTGCCATTGGAATAAATAACGACTATGATTACATACCTCATTCAGTTTCATTACACTTTGTACTTGGCTAGGACACTGAAGAAAAAAAAAACTGGAATGCCACATGTGACAAATATGACTGTGTTATAAAGTTTCTAGTATCGGTATCCTAAACAGAAAAAACAGTGGTGGCTTAACTATCATATCCAATGATTTCGCAATTATTTGTGTAAGATGGGCCAGAAAGTGTTAGATGTCAACTTTTAATGGGAAAAATCATTTAAGGAATTTGTTACCTTAGCTGTGCAGGAAATAAGGAATGATGTTTCCCTTCAGCTGAATAATCATGGTCCAAATAGTCCTTGCCTTGGTAATCCCATTCATCACCCGAAAAAAAGCTGTACTCATTGAGAATGTAAAACAAGGCTATATGATGAAGCAGGACTTCACAGGAACAAGCTACACCGTGCTCTGATTAGAAGTGTCCACGCAAAAATAGTTTTGTTTAATAATCAGTGATTTTGTGACTGTTTTGAAAACAGAATTACATACACATATGGTGGCAACTACAGCTTCAGAAGTTAAATCACCAACAGCTGAGCTGTAGTTTTTTAGTTTATTTGTGTGAAATAAATTAATGAATTTGTGTCCCATTCTGTAGACGTGCTCTGTATTTTCCTTAACTCTGTTGCTGACAAGTGAGAAACTAACGCCTTATATTTGTTTCACTGTGTAACTCAGTTTCCAAATGTCTATGCCTTAAAACTGTGTTATCATCTTACGTTCTAAGATGACTTAACAATTTTTTTCTTCTTCCCTCACATGAGAGTTTTCAATTCAGCTAAAACTGGGTCAAATAAAGTTGATTTTGAAAGAGCTGTGTTAAGTGACGCAGTAATAAATTTCCACAATACGATGATATAAATTTTGCTTAAGTGTTGTTTTTCTGTAATAAATTGTATTATTACCATCAGTACTTTCATTTTTCTTTTGTGTTAATCGCTGATTTTATAATTTGTTCAACTTTTTGGCACCCAGTCAGAAAGTGAAAATGTTGTCATCAGAAATATACTTTCCCCTGACACTTTACCAGAAAAGGCTGCAACCTTAACACAGATAATGTAGCCTATTGCAGATCCTAAAGAAGTTATGAAACTGATAATGGTCCTGTCCAGAAAAGGCAGTTTACCTTATTCTTCCGAGAGAGTAGTTCATCTATAAGAAATATGCAATAATGTTAAGACATTGGCATATTTTCACTCTGTTACTAAATGAATCGTCTGGGGAACGAAACTTTAAGTAAATAAAGTGTTTGGGCATGTGTAGTAAATAGTGTCTGTTCACCAGAAGTGAGAAGCAAAGTTATTGTGTAAAGCAGATAACCACACATTGTGCAGAGTGCTTGGAATGCTTACGCCCCTATACCCGTACTCCTTAATGGTTTTTCTTACCGATGATAGAAACAAGTGCCAGCTGAATTGTGACATACTTAATACAATACAAAGTAATCAAAATCATTTTCATGTGCACTTTGCATTCTTGCCCAGTGTTCTGACAGAATTAATGTATCTGCTGCAAAGGTATGGTATTCAACAAGCTCCCATCCGACTTGAAGCAAGAAATTAGGAATTTTTACTAATTCATAAGAAAGCCATGCTTAAATTAGCCACTCTTTTCATTACCTGAAGATCTACATTCAGTAATTAAGAAGTTCTGTCGGTTACATCGTAGGTGCGAATGCGTGTTGTAAAGCTATATGTTAAATAGTTATCCATTGCAAGCAAGACTTAGTTTTTGCAGATATAAGTAACTATTTTGCTTGAAATATTCAAGTGTAATTGAGTTTATTATTAAGCTACCAGTGAGAAGCAAACAGTAAGTATTTAGTGTAGCTGTGGATGCAGAAGCTATTTTTCAGAGTAGCAGCCTTTTTTTTTTTTACTTTAATTAACTAGGTGCTGTAGGTATGAATTTAACTAAGCTGTATAGAGATATGTATACTAACGTTAATACAGAGTGTTGTTACTGTATATCTTGACTCATTCCACATCCCTGAGGGTTCTCCATCTTCACTGTAATTTTATTACAGATCAAATTTTGTGCTTTGTATTAGCAGCATAATTAATGACCTCCATACATGCCCAGATAAGTAATCTTTTAACCCTACACAGTTCACAAAGGGATGAAAATCTCAATTGTGAAACGGAACTATTTCAAAATTCTTGCAGAGCTATTTCTATGAGTTGAAAGCTAGGATGGACGTTGGTCTCTGCATTTAAAACTCGTAGAGTGACTAAGATTTTGAGACATCTAACTCACTACACAACTATAATCAACGTTTTGTAATATGTTTCGCTTCCTATCTTGATATCGTTTCCGTATCCATACCGAATTAAGCAAAAGTCAGAAAATGTATGCGCTTATTGTGCGTAAATACCTGACATTATGCACAGAAATGAATTTCCTTTCTTTCAAAAGCGTTTCACACATATCCTTGTCGAATCGTTAGAGAAGTAATGCTGCGTGCGAAATTGTTATTTTGTGAACTGCAAGAATTCACAAGAAAAAAAAAAGTTTTCACTAAGGAACAGCGATCCCGTCGCTTGTTAACAGGAACTGTCAATACGTTTCGACTTGACCACATGAAAAATTAAAACCATTGCTTTATTATTAGGAATTTTGGAGAAACCAGATTAACTGCACTGCTACATATGTAACAGTAATATTACGGTCCGTTGAACTGTCAAAATCGGTGCTTGATTTCAGCTGTAAATGAGAAAAATTGTAAATGTCAGCTCCACTCCACACAGCGCGTAATGACAGGAACTCGGCTTTCTGCCCCGAGTCACGTGACTTAGATGCTGGCTTCAAGCCTTACCACGGCAGAGACAGGGACTTGCGCGGTCTATCTTATATGTGGTCTATGACTCATATCCATGAAGAAAAAAAAAGCGGAATTGTCATTGCGTCACAAACCTGAAGCCGACGTCCGCCATACATATAGCCCAAAACGTTAGGTTCAGCGCATTTATAACTCGACGGTTCACCGCGATGATGCCGGCCGAAGTGGCCGTGCGGTTAAAGGCGCTGCAGTCTGGATCCGCAAGACCGCTACGGTCGCAGGTTCGAATCCTGCCTCGGGCATGGATGTTTGCGATGTCGTTAGGTTAGTTAGGTTTAACTAGTTCTAAGTTCTAGGGGACTAATGACCTCAGCAGTTGAGTCCCATAGTGCTCAGAGCCATTTGAACCGCGATGATACTTCCGCTTGACACCACTCTGACGCGCCCGCGTGCAGTTTCAACCGTTGGAGATATATGTTTACAGCTATAATAATCGATGCGATCGTAATCTAAAGTTTAAAGAAATCACAAATCATTCGTAAGTGGAACCGTTCAAACAACATTGTCCTTTGTATACATGAATTATGGTTGTGCTGCTTACTTTTATTCTTTCCTGTGTTTTTCATTTTCTTCTAAACCGCAAAGCTCCGACAACCGAGCCACACTGTACCAACAGTCTCGTCCCTGCTCAACACACGGCTTTCTGACCACGCTGATTGTTGGTGCGGCATCTCATGCCCTAAATTCCCCCACCGGTACTTAATAATTGCTCACATTTCTTACATCTTTGAAAAAGAGTCTAGCTAGAACAGCGAGAGAGGGCTGTCGTGTGTGTGAGGTTTCTGTGCATGATTGTATGGATGTGTTTGTTTTGTTTTATTTGTTTGGTTTGTTTTATTGGTAGTGGGGAGCGGGCGTGGTGATTACGACGATAAATAATCACTCATACTTCCGTCACTTACTGTGAATACTTTTGAGTATTGTAGCGTGTACACAATGCGTGTAGCATAGAGCGCTCACTACAGAGAACTGACCTGGCAAAGGTACAGTTTTCTTGCTGCGGTAGGGCAGCGATACATCGATATTATTGGGGGGGGGGGGGGTGGCTCGTCTCACTCCCCTCCCAACCACTGCTTCCCTTTCATGCCCCTCGACTCTTATAACTGCCATCTGGTTTCTGTACAAATTGTAAATAGCCTATCGCTCCCTGTATATTACCCCTGCCACCTTCATAATTTGAAAGAGAGCATTCCAGTCAACATTGTCAAAAGCTTTCTTCAAGTCTACAACTGCTAGAAATGTAGGTTTGCCTTTTCTTAATCTATCTTCTAAGATAAGTCGTAGGGTCAGCATTGCCTCACGTGTTCCAACATTTCTAAGAAATCCAAACCGATCTTCCCCAGAGGTCGAATTCTATCAGTTTTTCCATTCATCTGTAAAGAATGCGTGTTAGTACTTTGCAACCGTGACTTCTTAAACTGATAGTCCGATGAGTTTCACACCTGTGAACTCTTGTTTTCTTTGGGATTGGAATTATTATATTGTTCTTGAAGTCACAGGCTATTTCGCTCGTCTCATACATATTGCTCACCAAATGGAAAGAGTTTTGTCATGACTGGCTCACCCAAGGATATCAATAGTTGTAATAGAATGTTGTCTGCACTCGGGACCTTGTTTCGACTTAGGTCTTCCAGTGCTCTGTCAAATTCTTCGCGCAGTATCATACCTCCCATATTATCTTCAATTACTTCCTCTCCCATTTCCATAATACCCCCCCCCCCTAGCACACCGCCCTTGTAGAGACCCTCCATATACTCCTTCCACCTTTCTGCTTTCCCTTCTTTGCTTGGGGCTGAGCTCTTGATATTGATACAGGTGGTTCTCTTTTCTCCAAAGGTCTCTTTAATTTTCCTGTCTCTTTAATTTTCCTGTACCTTACCCTAGTTGTATATACTTCTACTGACTATTGGCATGTAAACTGGCTACTAACTATTGACATACAAAAAATATACTAGCATAAAAATAATGGCGTATAAACTCTCTACTGTCTACTGGCATGTAAAAAATCGTGGTAGCACCTTATATATTTTGAAGACTTCAAAATGAAATTCAAAAGTAAAATGAAGCAGAAGATCAAGGCGGACGTACATTCCTACTGTGATATGCTTGGTCATTCCTGAAAAACTGACAGAGTCACTGGCGAGAAATATTCGGGAAAAGAAACAAATAGGCTACTGTTGGAAAGGTAGGCCTTTATGTTACACACGTTAGGCTATCATCACCAAAAAACGATTTGCATACCTGTTAAAGTGAAATATCCATTTTACGGGATCTATGCGTTTGAGACCACACTCTTAATCACATTTATAGTATTGAACAATGTTGGGACACATTAAAAAAATTATAGGCCCCGGGAGTAGACAAGATTCCATTAGAACTACTGGTAGCCTTGGGAGAGCCAGCCCTGACAAAACACTACCATCTGGTGAGCAGGATATGAAGGGCTTATTTCAATAGTGGTACAAGTCGATTTTTGTTCATTCTGGGATACAGAGTCCTAAAGTTAAAACAGCGCTGAAAAAACTGCAGTTGAGATACCAGAAACATTCAAGTATATATACTTGAATATACTTGAGTATATATAGTATATACACTCGAATATTTCTGGTATCTCAACTGCAGATTTTTCAACGCTCTTTTAACTTTAGGACTCTGTATTTCAGAATGGACAAAAATGTACTTGTACCACTATTGAAATAAGCCCTTCATTTATAAGACAGGCGAAATAACCTCAGACTTCAAGAAGAATATAATAATTCCAATCCCAAAGAAAGCAGATGTTGACAGATGTGAAAATTACCGAACTATCAGTTTAATAACTTACAGCTGGAAAATAATAACACGAATTCTTTACAGACTAATGGAAAAACTGCTGGAATACGACCTCAGGGAAGATAAGTTTGGATTCCGTGGAAATGTTGGAACACGTGAGGCAATACTGAACCTACGACTTATCTTAGAAGACCGATTAAGGAAAGGCAAATCTACGTTTCTAGCATTTGTAGACTTAGAGAAAGCTTTTGACAATGTTGACTGGAATACTCTCTTTCAAATTCTGAAGGTGGCAGGGGTAAAATACGGGAAGCGAAAGGCTATTTACAATACGTATAGAAACCAAATGGCAGTTATAAGAGTTGAGGGGTATGAAAGGGAAGCAGTGGTTGGGAACGGAGTGAGACAGTTATTATTCAATATGTATATTGAGCAAGCAGTAAAGGAAACAAAAGAAAACTCGGAGTAGGAATTAAAATCCATGGAGAAGAAATAAAAACTTTGAGGTTCGTCAATGACATTGTAATTCTGTCAGAGACAGCACAGGACCTGGAAGAGCAGTTGAACGGAATGGACAGAGTCTTGAAAGAAGGATATAAAATGAACATCAACAAAAGCAAAACGAGGATAATGCAATGTAGTCGAATTAAATCGGGTGATGCTGAGGGAATTAGATTAGGAAATGAGACACTTAAAGTAGTAGATGAATTTTCCTATTTCAGGAGCAAAATAACTGATGATGGTCGAACTAGAGAAGATATAAATTGCAGACTGGCGATGGCAAGGAAAGCATTTCTGAAGAAGAGAAATGTGTTAACATCGAGTATAGATTTAAGTATGAGGAAGTCGTTTCTGTAAGTATTTGTATGGAGTGTAGCCATGTATGGAAGTGAAACATGGACGATAAATAGTTTGGACAGGAAGAGAATAGAAACTATCGAAATGTGGTGCTACAGAAGAATGCTGAAGATCAGGTGGGTAGACCACATAACTAATGAGGAGGTATTGAATAGAATTGGGGAGAAGAGACATTTGTGGCACAACTTGACCAGAAGAAGGGATCGGTTGGTAGGACATGTTCTGAGGTATCGAGGGATCACCTATTTAGTATTGGAGGGCAGCGTGGAGGGTAAAAATTGTAGAGGTAGACCAAGAGATGAATACACTAAGCAGATTCAAAAGGATGTAGGTTGCAGTAGGTACTGGGAGATGAAGAAGCTTGCACAGGATAGATTAGCGTGGAGAGCTGCATCAAACCAGTCTCAGGACTGAAGAGCACAACAACAACAACAACATTCTATTGACTGATCTTTTGAGTTAATTTACTGTACCATGGAAGTTATTAGGTTAAACGAATTTTCGTATTAGAGTTTATAATCGCTTTCTTTGATAACTGAAATTTCAGTACTTAAAGGTTGAGTCATGTGTTTCATTGACATTAATGAAACACATTCTGAGACATCAAGGGATAACCAGTCTAGTACTGGAGAGAAGCGTTGGTGGGGGGGGGGGGGGGGGGGGTAAAAGTCGAAGAGGAAGTCCAAGAGATGAATACAGTAAGGAGATTCAGAATGACGTAGGTTGCAGTTGTTACTTGGAGATGAAGAGGCTAGCACAGGATAGAGTAGCATGGAGAGCTGCATCAAACCAGTCTCTGGACTGAAGACCACAACAACAACACATCGTTTTTTTTAACCTTGTAAATTGCTACTATTGGTCACACACAGAATGACGCATCATAGGAAAGATTTCAGAGTGAGAAGATGTGTAAACTACAGTGAAATTAATACAACTAACGTCTAATAAAACGAGAACTTTATTCTGTATGAAGGTATGCCTCTACGCAGTTCTTGACATTTCAATAACAGTTCACTTTGTTGGCATGCAAAAGATACGATAGCATCCCTTGCTTCTTTCCCCATTGCACACGTTTATGGGCTAGCAAAGAACACGTAGGTAAGTGTCTTGCATGAATATTTCGTCCATAGGCGACGGCGTTATGATGGCTGCGGCTGTTGATCAATACAAATGAAACAGATTATGCGTCAGTCACTTGTTTATTTTGCCACTACGCTTTTCGATGGTTACACAATCTTCTGGTGGTGAATTGTTTATTTACGTGCCTGGTATTGGTGAAGAGTACAGACGCTTTTTCACAGCCGCAGACGAAGGGCAGTGCAGGTTGTTTCGTGTCTTTTATTAATAATAAAAATTGTTTATTTAGAAAAAGCACTTTATATGTTAAAAAACAAGAATTTCTGACAGTGGAATGTACTTATTGGGACGTAGAGTTGTAAAAGGTCTTCATACTGTTGCTGCACTGCACATTACGTTAACACTGTCGCTTCAAAGATGTATATATTACAGATATGTTTGTTTAAATGGGATTGAAGTATGCTCAATCTACATTCAATAGTAGCCCATGAACGTTTTTTAATACAAAAGGAAAACATGTTTTTGTACATGACAATTTAATCATCATTTTTGTATCAAGTCCTGCAGCATATTCACATTAGAAAAAGAAGATTATTTGTATGAACCACCTAATACAATAACTGGGTTGTGCATACGTCAGCATCCTGATCCAGCCCATTCCTAAATTTAAAAAAGAACAACGAATTTTTGTAGAAACCAAAAATTCGTTGTTCTTTTTTAAATTTTGTAGAAACCGGGGTGTAAAGCTAGCTCGCCTCCACGTGGTGCACCCCGGGTAACGCTAAATGAGCTAGCACATAATGGCAGTCAGACAAACCGTGAAAGGTTCTCCTGACTATGCAAGTAGACACAAAAAACGTCCTCCTAAGGATATGCCAACAAGGAAACTTGGACCTACGGTCCGAATCTGCCATCTCAACATAGAGAGCATAAGGTATTCTAAGTGCCAATACTTATCAAAACTACTGAAGAAAGACAACATTGATCTGATCGCCATTCAGGAAACACATTGTAGTACTGAAGTACAACTGCGGAAAAGGGGCAAAATACCCGGATTTGAATTACTTGGTGCCACTTACCACCATACCCGTGGTGTTGCAACCTACATCAGACATGATATAGAAAATGCCTCCCTAATCTCCACGTCGTCAGGTGATGGAATCCATAATGTCACAGTAAAAATTGGGAGCGTAACCGTTACAAATATTTATAAACCTCCAACCACTCCATGGCCAAGATCAGTAATTCAGGCTCAACCTCACCCAGCAATCTATCTGGGAGACTTCAATAGCCACCACGAACAGTGGAAATATAAGGAGTGTGATGCTAATGGTGAAACCTTGGTGAAATGGGCTGAAAATGAAAATCTTAACCTTATCTTTGATGCGAAAGACCGTTACACATTCAGATCAGCTGCCTGGGAGCAGGAATACAACCCGGATCTATGCTTCACCTCAACTGACGGAAATAACCAACCACTACCAGCTACCCGTAAAGTCCTGTGCCACTTTCCTCATAGCCAGCACCGACCAGTCATTATTGAAATTGGCAGCCAAATCCCACTGGTGACTTCCATGCCTTGCCCCAGATGGAATTTCAAGAACGCAAATTGGGAAAAGTACTCTCGAGACCTTGATAAATGTCTAGGATGGATACCACCTACCCATAAAAACTATAGAAGATTCATCGGAGCAGTAATAAGCACTGCCAAGAAGCACATCCCTAGGGGATACCGACGAGAGTATGTCCCAGGGTGGTCCAAAAACAGTGACGAGCTCTACCAGCGCTTCCTCAAGACGGGCGACAAAGAACTGGCCGATGACCTTCTCCACAGTCTTGATACTGCAAGACAACGTAAATGGACAGAAGCAATGGAGAGCCTGAATTTCCAGACTTCAAGCCGACAAGCATGGACCCTGTTAAGGAAATTAGGAAGTGGAGCACCTATTCAAAGACAGACAGCAAACGTCTCCCCAAACACCATGGCATCTCATATAGTGGCCACGTCCAGAGCCCCTAGTGACAGAGCACACACGATCAAGATAAAACGAGAACTCAGGAATCTGAGGAATAAGGCGACAGAAACTGAATACGCTCTCCCTTTCTCACTCGAAGAAATAGAAACAGCACTCAAAGAGGTCAAGCCAGGGAAAGCACCAGCACTCGACAGCATTAACCCAGAACTCCTGATACACTGCGGTAAATACACAAAACTCTGGCTGGCGAGATTCTTCACCGACATCATCCAAACCGGTAATGTGCCTAGTGACCTCAAAAGATCGAAAATAATAGTCATCTTAAAACCAGGGAAACCAACAAACTCACCGAAGAGCTACAGGCCCATAGCACTACTGTCAGTAATATATAAATTGTTAGAAAGGCTCATCTACAATAGAATCTGCCAGAAAATACTCAATGCTATACCAATCGAACAAGCAGGTTTCAGACCAAACCGCAGCTGTGTCGATCAAGTTCTCTCACTCACGACGTACATTGAAGCTGGGTTCCAAAGAAAGCTTAAAACCTCTGCAGCATTCATAGACCTGTCAGCTGCCTACGACACAGTCTGGAGAGAAGGCATGATTTATAAGTTCCTCCGCATAATCCCATGTAAACTAACAGCTCGCCTACTAAACAACATGCTGAATGACAGAACGATCCAAGTCACCATGGGTTCAGATATTAGTTCACCGAGGAAATTAAAAAATCGCCTACCTCAAGGATCGGTGCTTGCACCACTCCTCTTCAATCTCTACATTGCAGACATACCGGAAACAAGATCAAAGAAGTTTGGCTACGCCGATGACTGGGTCCTTGCAACGAGAAGTCAGTCATTTGAAGGGGCAGAGGAGACCCTAACAGCTGACTTGGAGAAGATGGGAGAATATTTCCGAAAATGGCACCTGCAACCTAACGCCAACAAAACAGAAGTATCATGTTTTCACCTAAACAATAAAGCGGCTAAGAGGGAGCTCAGAATAAAATTCGAGACCACATGGCTTACCCACAATAAAACCCCAGAGTACCTAGGTGTGACCCTCGATAGAACACTCTCTTTCAAAGGTCACCTAATGAAAACAGCAGAGAAACTAAAAACAAGGAATAACATTATACAGAAGCTCTGTGGAACGACATGGGGAGCGGCAGCTACTACGTCTTCTCAGCTGCCGAATATTGTGCGCCGGTATGGCTAAACAGCCCCCACACCCATAGAATCGATGCACAGCTCAATAACACAATGAGAATGATCGCTGGTGTAATAAAGACTACACCCGTGGAATGGCTCCCAGTACTAAGCCACATACCACCCCCTAACCTACGCCGCACAAACGCTCTTATAAGAAAGTACAAAAAGATAATGAGCAATCGGAATCTACCCATCCATGAGAATTTTGAAGATGCCACCCAAAGCCGCCTCCGCTCCAGAAGGTCACCCATCAGAACCGCAATAGCCACATCTGCAACAGAGGAAGAATTCAACATAACCAGCGCCTGGCACCAAGAATGGTCCTTAAAGAACATCAGCAAACTTCCATGTATCTCCCAGAAGCCTCCAGGTTTTGACTTATCACGCAAAACCTGGGCAACTTTAAACAGAATTAGAACTAAACATGGCAGATGCGCCTATTCCCTCTACCAGTGGGGGATGACAGAATCGCCGCTATGTCAATGTGGAGAAAATCAAACAATCCAGCACATAATAGAAGACTGCCCCAGGACAGCCTATGATGGGACTCCAGAAGATTTCCTGATGGCGACTCCAGAATCAATTGCATATATTAACTCATTAGACGTTTGTTTGTAATTACTTCCAAACAACTATAACTTTGTATAACTACTGTAACATGTGTATTATGTGTAATTTTGTATAATTCTGTATAACTATTGTAATAACTGTAAGAATATCTAATGCCAAATTATTACAATTTTGCATATTGATTGTAATAACAATTGTGTCTAAATGCCATACGCTAAATAAATAAATGTAGAAACCTTTTAATTTTTTATCTATGTATCCAATATAAACAATCATACCTGCAACATGTACAACACCTTTGAAAGGACAGTGTAAATGTAATGTGCAGTGGAGAGGACATATATCAGGCAACAGTACGCTGACCTTTTACAACTTTACCGTCCCTATAAACGTAACTCAATGTCAGAAATTCATAGTTCTTAACTTTTTAAAGTGCCTTTTCTAAATAAACAATTTTCATCGTTAGCAAAAGACGTGAAATAACCTACACTGCCCTTGATCTCCGGCGGTGAAAAGACGTCTGTACTCTTCACAAACACCAGCAATGTAAATAAACAATTCTTCACCTGAAGATAATGGTGTAAACCATCGAAACGCTTAGTGGCAAAATAAAAAAGTGATTGGCCCAGAAACTATTTTCTTTTTATTTATTTGTAGGTGTTTTCAAACGTGAACATTAAAAAATGTTGTGCATACGAGTTGAAAACGAACAAGAAGCAATACCAGTAAGCAAACAAGCATTGGTTTCGGAGTTCCATCTTCCTTTGCTGTCGACACAAATACAGTAAAAGTGGAATTAAATGGATTACGAAAGCATGCTTTTCACTTCAATTTCTTCTCTTCTTGGTTATTCGAAATATATCAGCAGAAAAAAAGTTACATTAACGAAGCCTAATGTGTCCTAATACTGGACCAAATACGCGTTCAAGAACAGAAAAACGTTCGAAATTGCCTTCCTTACGTTATTTTATTCATGTAAGCTCTGTAATTTTTGGTATTTAAAACAGTTGTTGCATACACACGACAGAAATAATGAACAAGAACCAATCGTAAACACTAATCTGCTAATGTTTTTGGGCTATTTAAAACAGTGGCAGGCTGCCTTCAAAACATCGTAAGGCACCCGGGACACTCCGTCTGCATTTTGTTAGCCACAACGATAGCAGCGCACCAAGTAGCCAGGAAGCGACACTTCTGAATCCGATACCGCACGAGTGTGAACACTAACGTTCGTGTTCATTTGTAACATAGCTTTTACAGTAGGGAGTGTATGTAGTGCCATAAAAATCGACAATAACTAAAAAATTACACCACATTTGTGATTATATAGTTTCTTAAGGCCCTGGGACGTACGAAACGGTGTATTACAGGACAGTTTATTTACGATTCTCTTGTAACCTACAGACATTTACTGAATAATGTCGTTTTCCTTAAACAACAAAAGACTGCTAGTAAGCACCAGAAGACCTGACCTTTTACAGAAAGAAGTCCTATATCAGGGCTTCCCAACCTTTTCAGCTGGCGGACCCCTTCTTCAGTCGAAAATCCATGGCGGACCCTTAGTCAGTCAAGAGCACAGTAACTTTAAATTTCAGAGCGAAACCCATGGGAACTGAAAGCTTCTTAATGCAAGTGCCATGTTCCCAATGACCCCCCCTCCCCCCGAAGTATCAGTAATCTTTGGTTTAGAGATGAATTAAAACAACTTGAAATTAACGATCCAATTTGAATTCTCACTGTATCCAGACACTTACTAGTGGATTTACTCCCTTTGTTCAACACTCTATAGCCTGATTAAAATTACTTGGTAATTGACATTTTACACGTTGGAGCTGCCTTCCTCCAAGAGCAATCAACGTCATGTCCAAACTATTCGCTGTTGACAAGCAGCCGCCTTTGATCTGTTCACTTCCACTGTTTGGCTGGTGTTGTGTAAGGAGCATGCATATTTCGTAATAGTCGTTTGTGTGTGTGTGTGTGTGTGTGTGTGTGTGGTTTTTCGTGAAATCTGAAGAAAAATGTTCAAATGTACGTAAAGTCTATGGGACTTAACTGCTGAGGTCATCAGTCCCTAGTCTTACACGCTATTAACCTAAGTTAAACTTCCGCTAAGCACAAAACATACACACACACACACACACACACACACACATACACACACATGCCCGAGGGAGGACTCGAACCTCCGGTGGGAGCGGCCGCGCAATCCACGACGACAGGGCGCCTTAAGGCTAGGCGCAAATTGAGAAGCGTATAGCACGTGTGACGTGACACTAGACTACAGCGCGACACGCACGTGCCGCACGGGTCGCGCGGGTGCAGCGCATATTGCGACGCGTACACCATACTTCGCACGCGCCGACTGGCGACGCTCTGCGCTGACTGAACCGAAGCGCGCGCAACCTGTTATCTTTCTCAAACGATTTTACAGAAACCATTCTCTGAAAATATATGATTTTTGCCTTACTTGTAGCGTTATATGTCAGCTTCGTGTCCATCACCTCGCTAACGACCATTCTTATTGTGATGTACACATTTTAGTAAGACACTACGCAAAATTCAAAAAGTTTGCAACGAAAATTAGGGGTCGCTATGATTTTGCGTTTGGTGCGTATTACACCATATGTTGTTGCATATGAAATTTAGCTAACATGCTGAATATTTGTTTAGACTTGGGAGGAGATCTCTGTCTGCCTCCGATCTCGAGAAAATGGATCCCATGTAGCGCGCTCACTTCCGATCTCACGCCCGCGAGAATGAAATACTCGCAACATCTCTCGTATCTCCTAAACCGCTCGAGACATCGAAGCGAACGTTTGGCGAATGATAGCACACAAGGAGGAGAGACTTTTGCCAATTATTAAACACACGGAACTTTCTTATCTATGGCGATATATCACTACATATACTTCTTTTTTTATTTATTTCACTCCAGTGACTGTAATTTTTTAAGAGTTATCGACAGCTAGCGAAACAAGAGCTTCCTAGTATGAAAATAAACATGAAATTTCTTCTTTTATGTTACTGCAAACCGATACTATGAGGTTTTTCCTAAGCTATTGAGCTCTGTAATTGTCAATTACTTGTTTAATGAGGCCCTACGTTTCGGAATTCTGTCTCAATAGCTGCTGTGAGATGAGTTTGGCAAATTACATTGTGACAAAGAAAGTACAATTAAACCAGTCACCAAGAGAAATGTGGCCTTTACTCATAAATGGTGATGCTTCTTCGAATGAGAAAAGGTTAACAACTCGCACAAAAACAGATTGGCAATTCTGTTGGAATTTTGGTGGAATCCCCGTAACCCATCGTATTTTTAACACTGAGCGACGGGAATGGAAACTTACCAAAGGATTTTATTTCTTCTCTTGATCTGAGCAATATTAAAATAATGACGAGCGTTCCTTCAGGCGGAATGATAGGCACATGCCAGATACTGTTTGCTCACCTAGGGCATGCCAAACTGACAATGCGTGATCGCGAATAAAATAGTTGTTATTGGGAAAAATAAACAATTGACCTGTCGCACAACACAATGGTTAGTGTATTGTCAGCAGCGATGGATAATGCGCGCGCAGGAATGCACAAGTTAGCCAAGTGTGCCTTGTGAGATGGAGTTCGAAAAACATTGTCATGAAAGTAGATCTGCCTTTCTCAGCAGCACATTTCAACAAATTAAATATATCTAATCATAACACTCTTTTAGGATATTCCTACTTTCGTAATAATACCGACCATTTTCTTCATTTGTGTAGCCTGTTGTTGTATAATTAGTTTATTAATGCTGATGTCCGTGCAACAATTGAAATGCTTTTTCTCATCACGACGAACCAATTAAAACATTGTCATTTGTGACTGATTTTCGACTGTTTCTAGCTTGCAGTGGAAATATATTGTTTCCCTTGCATGTAGTACAGTGTGTCGTATTACATTATTACATACATAACAGAGTAATCACAGTGAAACTTCCATACTTCAGATCTTGGACGCTTTTTGCCACAAGAACAAAGGGATCACACCTGTGGAGATTATCCCTTTCTAAATTTTTGTAGCAGATCGTACAGATACGCTAGCTTACTAGGCAGCGAGAATATAACCTTGCTTTACTTTCCTGCCTTGATTCTTAATCACGTGATTTTATAATATTCCTGGCTTCCTTATTCACTACCCTCTGTCTCTTCTTGCGATCTGAAAACATCACGGAGGCATATGGTGCAAATTCCAGCGGCCAATGGCTCATCAGTTACTGAAGTATACATTTTTCTTGACACAAGAAAAACAAAACAAAACTATGCAGATATAAATAACAGGAAAGTATAACGTGCTAACGAAGAAAGTTGGAGCGTTTAAATGGCGAAAAACGAAACACTACCCAAAGGCAATAAAATTCAGTACACAGTAAGGCAAAATTTATCGTATTGGCAATACTACCACTGCTGATATGCGCCGTTCCGATGTGAGCATATGGCTGGGCTACTTTTCCGCTCCCCTCCTCAAATTTCCCACGGTGCTAGCGAGGCAAGCGCGACGCGCGGCGCGAGAAACTGTGCCTCAACCACAACGCCGCGCGACCTGGCGCAGGCGCGTGTCGCGTCCCAGTCGCGTCGCGTCGCAATTTGCGCGGTCCCATTTGAACCTGCGATGTTACAAAAACACGCGCTGCGTTGCGTCGCGCCACACGCGCTATACGCGTCTCAATTTGCGCCTAGCCTTTGACTGCGCGGCCATTCCGCGCAGCTGTGAAGAAAAGAGGCAGACCCGTGATTCGGGATACTAACACATCACGAAAGAAATGAGGCCAAGGAATTGCCTTTAAAGGACTATTGTGACATCTGTTCTGCAATGTGTGGGAATACATTCACCCAGTACATATGCGTTTCCAAAACCGGATTTCGTAAGCCGATGTCCCAGTTTTGCTTTTGGTTGGTCAGGTAAACACTTCAAAATCGATTCTGGAAACCTGTTTTTATAAAGCCGTTTTCCAGTTCCACAATCGATTTTCGTGCCCATGTAAACAGCTCGGAAAGTCTGGTTATTTTTACGTCTTTGCGTATCTACTGTGCGGCAGCTGTCAGCCCATAGACGGCAGCTAGCAGGGGGCGTTGCAACAGTGTACTGTCAGTTGGTAGCTGGCAACTGGCAGGCGGCGTGGCAACAGTTTACCCACAGCTGACAACTTAAACTACTACTCGGACACTATATCGTCGCAGTCAACCTCGACTGTAAACAAATTAGGAAAACAAACAGACTGTCTTACCTCTATATAAGAAGTCAAAGCATTTCACAGAACGTAAGACTTTTTTCCTTAAAGGAAACAATTCTGGCAGAGGAGGTTTACCTTTTACAAGGTGGCACGTGTTTACGCTCGCAGCCAGTTGCCACAATATAGTGTCAGAGTAATAGCAAGTAATTGTAATTGAAGTATAGGCAGGCCATATTTTTAACTGAGAGGGCGGAATATATTATAAAGAAAAGAAATTAGCTTTAGAGATCAATTTAATTTTCCTAACAAAAATATCAGTGCCAACAGAATTCAATTAATAATTATTTTGTAAATGATAGAAGACAGAAACAAAATTCCTACAGAGTTATAGTTCAGGTACGTTCACTGAGCATCTACGAAGAAAAATGCTTTCTTCTTTACTATAGATGCATCTGTAGGAATAACAATAGAATCCTAGTGTGATGGTTGAGGGTGCTTCTGCTAACACAATTTTGAAAAGTTGGGTTCAGTTCTTGACAACTGGAGATGGATGTCTGGTTCCGCATCTAGACAGCTTCGGTACTTAGTTTTGTGGACAGCATAGATCGAGAATCCAGATTCACACATGTATGTTGTGGCAAACGGAAGAAGTACACGTTTTGCCTTTTCAACAAGGTGGTAGTATTTCTTGTTATCCAAACGGATCCAAAAGTGTGAGTAACCGTCAATGTCAAAACTTGATTTCAAGGTAGGGTCTGTGGCAATTTCTATCAACAACTCACATTCATTTGATGATAGAATGCTCGGCTTTTTGGATACAGTGAATGGGTTGACCACCCATTCGTATTTCTGTAGCTTCTCATCTTCAGCTGTTGGGAAATAATGCTCCAACAATGACATCATGCTTCGGGGATGTTCCAGGATTTGATGAAACAAATTCTTCCCAAGCGCTAATGTTTTGTTTTTCAAAAACTCCTTGAGAAGAGGAAAACACTCGACCTCCCCCTCCTCGACACTCTCTGTCTAAAAATTGATTTTCCCCATGAATCCTCGAACTTTGTCGATAGTAGTGCCCTTTGTTTAACTTTGCCCTTGGAGTGAAATATTCATTTCGTTCATTTTGGAGAAAATATCTGACGAATAGGCAAGTATGCACTGCCAATTTTCGTCGTCAATAAGGTCTGCTAATTTGGTGTTATGCTCCAAAAGGAAAACTAAGACTTCAGTCTTAGTTCGTACAACCAAGAGAGTGCATTCCCACGTGAAAGCCACCTCACTTCTGTGTGGAGAAGCAGGGAACGATGAAGGCTTCCCATATCTTCACACAGTATTGTGACAAGTCTTGACTTCAACGGCCTTGATTTTATGTAGTTAATGATTTGAATGGATTCGTCTAAAACTTTCTTGAACGAAACAGGCATTTGTTTCGGTAGCTAAAGCATATCTGTGGAGAGCACAATGACTACTGCTGCAATTCTTGACGTTTTCTTTTATTGTCCTTATTGCTCCGACTGTAGGACTCGTCATAGCTTTTGCACCATCTGTGTAATTAGGCCATGAAATTTCGTTAGTTTTTAAAAAATCATCCAATAGACGGAATATTTCAGCATCTGTTGTGTTGGCAGGTAGTGGTCTGCACAATAAGAGGTCCTCCTCAAAACATCCAGAATATTCATAACGGACAAAAGCCAATAAAATCGCTAATCCTGCAACATCAGTGGATTCATCTATCTGCAGAGAAAATTAATTGTGTTGGATGCGAGAAACAAGAGTGTCTTTCACATCATTTGACATGTCAACAATGTGTCTCTTGACACTATTGTTTGATAATGGCACCGAAGATACAAGCTTTACTGCCTTTTCGTCTAGAATGCAAGAAACAATATCATTAACACACGGCTTTATGAGATTTTCTGCAGTGGTATGAGCTTTGCCTGTTTTTGCCACTCGCTAACTAACCAAGAAAGAAGCTTTTAATAAATTTTCATTAATTGTTTTTGCATGAATTTTCATGCAACGCTGAGAAGCAGCTAGTTCAGCACTCTGCCTTTTGAAAAAATCGATGTCTTTAGCCTGGAAATCCGGGTGAGTACCTTCAAAATGACGGCCCAATTTAACTGGAACCACTGAACTGTTCGGAAGGACTCGCGCAAAAATTACACATTGAGCTTTACCCTCCTTTGTCTCCATAAAGCCCATTTCTAAATTGCTTTTGTTGTACTTGCGCTTCTTGGTTATTCCACTTCCACAGGATATTGCAACCAATGGAGTACTTGCAGCGTTTTCACGTAATAAATCCGGCTGTGGAGCTTCTTGTGATTGTTCTTCCTTTGGTCGTCCTCCCTCCTCATTCATTTCAACTGGAAACTTCCCTTATTGTGAAGGCGATGGAGAAACTGCACCTTTCTAGAATGATCCTGACTTCAGCCACCGATCCCTGTTAGAAGTAATAAACTGGTCAAAAATCGACTTATCAAATAGGTAGTGCACTGACAGAGCAAGTTTAACATTTAATGATACCTGGGGCCGCATACGTGCCAGCGAGCGCTGTGATTGGTCGACAAAGCTGGCTCCGCTCATGTGTAAAAGGTTTCAGCGCATCTGGCGCCGTGAGCCGGCGCACAAACTACCCCTGTATTGTTGCGAAACAGTCGATCAGAGAAGCGGCATTCTCCGGCCCTAAACTGTGTATGCTTTCTCACTTAGGAACTGAAAAAAGCTGCTTCGGAATACGACCTGAAGTAAAAGTACACATGTTTCTCACACGAAAAAAAAAAAAAAAAAAAAATAGTGATGAATTTGATTTTCACATTTTTATTCAATAATTTTACTCATTATTTTACACGATTTGGTTCAAGGTGGCCGCGGACCCCCTAGAAAGAGCCGGCGGACATTATTGGTCCGCGGACCACACATTGGCAAGCCCTGTCCTATATCTATCCAAAAACGCAGAGTTTTGTTCGCCACACTTTCAGCCAATCAGTGAATGTGAAACGTAGGAGACCTACATTACGTGATCAAAACTATCCGGGCACCCCCAAAAACATAGATTTTTCATATTAGGTGCATTGTTCTGCCACCTACTGCCAGGTACTCCATAACAGCGACACCAGCAGTCATTACACATCATGAGAGAGCAGAATTGGGCGCTCCGCGGAACTCACGGACTTCGAACGTGGTCAAGTGATTGGGTGTCACTTATGTCATACGTCTGTACGCGAGATTTCCACTTTCCTAAACATCCCTAGGTCCACTGTTTCTGATGTGATAGTGATGTGGAAACGTGAAGGGGCACGTACAACACAAAAGCGTACAGGCCGACCGCGTCTGTTGACTGACAGAGACCGCCGACAGTTGAAGAGCGTCATAATGTGTAACATCCAGACCATCACACAGGAATTCCAAACTGCATAAGATTCCACTGCAAGTACAATTACAGTTAGACGGGTGGTGAGAAAACTTGGATTTCATGGCCGAGCGGCTGTTCAAGAAAGACACATCACACCGATAAATACCAACGACGCCGCGCTTGGTGTAATGAGCGTAGACATTGGACTGTTGAACAGTGGAAAAACGTTGTGTTGAGTGACTAATCACGGTACACAACGTGGCGATCCGATGGCAGGGTGTGGGTGTGGCGAATGCCCGGTGAAGGTCATCTGCCAGCTTGTGTAGTATCAACAGTAAAATTCGGAGGCGGTGGTTTTATGGTGTGGTCGTGTTTTTCATGGAGGGGGCTTGCATCCCTTGTTGTTTTGCGTGGCACTATCACAGCACAGGCCTAAACTGATGTTTTAAGCACCTTCTTGCTGTAAGTAGGCTGTTTAGGTAGCGCGTTGGAGGTGAGCCGCCAGCAGTGGTGGATGTGGGGAGAGAAATGGCGGAGTTTTGAAATTTGTAAGACTGGATGGCATGAACTGCTATATATATCATGACTATTAAGGTAAATACATTGTTTGTTCTCTATTAAAATCTTTCATTTGCTAACTATGCCTATCAGTAGTTAGTGCCTTCTGTAGTTTGAATCTTTTATTTAGCTGGCAGTAGTGGTGCTCGCTGTATTGCAGTAGTTCGAGTAACGAAGATTTTTGTGAGGTAAGTGATTTGTGAAACGTATAGATTAATTTAGTCAGGGCCATTCTCTTGTAGGGATTACTGAAAGTCAGATTGTGTTGCGCTAAAAAAAAAAAAAAAAAAAAAAAAAAATTGTGTGTCAGTTTAAGCACAGTCATCTATAATCGTTCTAAGGGGACGTTTCATATGTCGACCCTTAGCCGAGGATACCTCACTGGAATCTTCTGATTTTTTCTTGTAGTTTGTGTAATTAGTGTAGATTTTGTTTATTGCTAGCGCGTAATTGTAGAGAGAATCTCCTTTGTAGTTGCAGTTGTACAGTAAAACAGTTGTGGCATGTATGTAGATTTGCACCAAGTATTTCGCAGCTGCGCTTGCAATTAACCAGATATTTTTTCAATGCTATGTTAATGTGTTTTCTTATTTTTCTTTTCAAATTGTAGTTTTCTGTGTTGTCGTGTGAAATATTGTGTCAATAATGGCGTGTGAAAAACGTAATATGGTTGGTTCTGAGCACTATGGGACTTAACATCTATGGTCATCAGCCCCCTAGAACTTAGAACTACTTAAACCTAACTAACCTAAAGACATCACACAACACCCAGTCATCACGAGGCAGAGAAAGAAAAACGTAATACTAGGCTCCAAAGTAAACTGAGAAATGACAGTGAAGACGAAAGCAGTGTGTTAGCGCCGTGTAATGAATTAACTAATGTTCAACATAGTAATTTGGTAATTGTGCATAGGGAAATGGAGCGGGCGGCAAACAGTGGTGTACGCAGTGAAATAATTAGTGAACAGGGAAGCATTATCGATCGATCGCTCGGCAACAGCTCGCCTCAGGAATCGGAAATGACAGGACACAATTTTGCAAATAATGTAGATTCAGGTTTTGCGTCCTCACCGTTTTCTCATATAAGTCAAGACACATTTTCTGCTTGTCAAAATGTGAATGTTGCCGGTGCAAATGCACTGCCGAAAAGCGTAGAGGAACAGATTCCAGACACTAATGCATTGTTATTACAGTTAATGCAACAAATGGGACAAAGGCTACAAAAGTTAGACACAACGCTCGAACAAAATCAGAAACAAATGGGACAAAATCTTCAAAAGTTACACACAATGGAACAAAATCTTCGAAAGTTAGACACAATGGAACAATACCAGAGACAAACACAGCAACAGTTAGACACAATGGAACAAAATCAGAGACAAACACAGCAAAAGCTTCAAAAGTTAGACACCACACTTGAACAAACACGTGAAGATTTAACTACTGAGTTACATAACATTGAATCGAAATGTCAAAAAGTCTGTAATGACGTAAAAACACAAATTTGTGAGCATTTTCAACCTATTTTTTCGCGGCGTGAAAATGCATTACAGAATCACGAAGCAGCCATAAAAGAACTGCAAACCATTGTTCATGAAAATCACGACACCTTACAAGCTAAAATTGATTCAGTTGCATCTACCGATTCGGTTACGCAACTTGCAAAAACTCAGGAAAACTTAAAGGACACAGTAGACACTCTGAAACTTGGTTCAGAAAAACACACTGAGGAAATAAGTACACTATCGGAGAAAGTAGCCGAACTTTCGGATCAGTTCACTAACTTATCTACAAAGGTAGATGATGATCTGAATGACACAAGACCTGTAGCCATCACTGACACAGAAGAGTATGAACAAATTAAGAAATTCAAACAAAATGAGAATCAAATTAATACTCAACACAAAAGAGAAATCCGGAAAGTACAAGATCAGTTGGCACAAGTAATACAAAAATTTCATATTTCAGAGGACACTCGCGCTCCAGTATGGGAAGAGGGCCATAGAAATACGGAACAACCACAAAATAATAACACAGGACATTTCGGAAATTATGAAAGAAATTGGCAAGGTGCACCGAATTTTGAAATGGAACCGCCGAAACGGCGTAACAATGACCGATATGCGACTCGCCGACATGATGATTTTGACTATAAGCTGTTCATTACTACACGTAAATTTAAAACATTTAAGAATTCTGGCAACGACATCCATCCACAAGCGTGGCTCCATCAATTCTCTCATTGTTTTCCTCCCAACTGGTCATTAGAGCACAGATTAGAATTTATGTGTGGCTATTTAGAGAATGAACCAGCTGTAAGAATGCGATCGGTCATTCACGATTGTCACAGTGAAGGAGAATTTTACCATGCCTTCCTCTCAGCGTATTGGTCTCAAGCTACACAAGACCGAGTAAAACATAGCATAATGATGATGAAACACTTTGAACAATCTGAATTTTCCAGTCTTGTGAAATATTTTGAAGACATGTTGCATAAGAATCAATATCTTTCAAACCCATACAGCCCTTCAGAACTCATCCGCATTTGCTTAATGAAATTGCCTGAACATTTAAGAAATATTATTTTGGCGGGGCGTTGCAAAGACAACATTGAAGCTTTTCAGGGACTGTTACAAGAATTAGAAATTGAGACTGACAATCGCGGAACGCGAAAACAGGAACACAACAATTACAGGTCACATCCGTCGCAATTCCGCGATGAAAGAAATAACAACTGGACACGACAAGGCTATTCTCACAACACAAATCGTCACCAAAACAGACACCACCCATATGACAACCGTTGGCAGAGTAATAATAGTTACAGAGAAAGATCGCATTTCCGTAGTAATGAAAATGACAGAGATAATCATAGAAACAGACAATATGGAAAAAAAAACAATTATTATCAAGGGAGACAGAATAACTTCAGACGCAACAGTTCAGCGCGCAGTAACGATTCAGGAAGAAATTCCCCACCACGTGACCGGCAAGAAAGAAACTATGGAATCTACCGACATGACGACAGACGATATAATCGTAACGACAGGCCTGAATTGCATCAGAACTGGCGAGATTCAAACAGAGCAGGGCACTCTCGACAAGGAGAATTTGTAGAAGTTAGGTCTCCAAATCCCAATAACGACGTGCGCCAACAAAGAGACAATAGGCAATGACTCATACCGCTGGCAGCCACAAAACGTATGTATGAAACTGACGACGCAGCTGCCGTAGCTAGTAATTACGTAAAAATGGAAGACATTAGGGATATCTTACTCCAGGAACACGACGTAAAACATAAAAATATTGCATATCCTGTGATTCACATTACAGTAAATGACGTAAAATTTACTGCAGTACTTGACTCTGGCAGTCCCATTTCAGTAATTAGTGAAACAGCCTTTAGCAAATGTAACAAATCGAACGATTGCCCCACACTTTCGTTAAGTAAGATTAAATTACAAGGTGCAATCGTTGGAAAAAGTGTAGATGTACGCCAACAAACCAACTTAGAATTCTTTTGTCAAAGCCACAGCTTCTCTATGAACTTTCTTATTGTTCCATTATTGTTGACGGAAATTATATTGGGAGTAGACTTTTTGAATGAATACAAAGCAATCTTAAACTTTCACGATGCTGAAATAAGTTTAGAGAAAGAAGGTAAGTCAATAGCTTTGAAATTTGAAGATTGGCTCTCAAACCATGACGAGGAAATTAATCGGCTTTACCTTCTGTTAGACAACAGTTCGGAATTTTCTATGGAACTAGACACTAACAATCACTCTGCAAGTACTGACAGGGATGATATCGACGACATATTTGATACTAATGAGTTAATTCAGAATAAAATTCAAACAATTGAGAATTGTAACGACGCTGATAGGCAAGACCTTTTTGAGATTTTACAAGCACATTCCACAGTTTTTACTCACAAAACAGGAACAATCAAGGGATTTCAATACCAATTTCGTGTTCGTGAGCATACTAAATTTTGTGTTAGACCATACGTAATTCCGGCGCATTATAGGGACCGTATTAGAACATTAATACAATCTATGCTTAATGAGGGCATTATTGAGCCTGCAGTAAGCTCATACAACAGTCCATTACATGTTGTTGAGAAGAAAAATGGATCGATCAGGTTTGTCTTAGATTCGAGACAAATCAATACTATCATCATTCCTGAAACAGACAGGCCGCAGACGATGGAAGAACTTCTTCAAAATTTTAATGGTGTAAAAGTGTTGTCTTCTATTGATCTCAGATCCAGCTTTTATCAGATCGAACTTCATACAGAACGTAGAAAATACATAGCTTTTCTTTGTTTCGGCGTTTGTTATCAATTTCGGAAACTTCCTTTTGGTTTGAACATTTCTTCGGCAGCATTCATCTGCGGGCTAAATTCCGTATTACCTGAGTTCTTCCACCGTCACATCACCTTATATGTGGATGATATTCTAATAGCAGAAGCCTCATGGGAACAACATAATCGCATCCTCAACAGTTTGTTACGAATTTTTGCAGAATCTGGAATTACAGTTAACTTGGAAAAGTCTGAATTCGGTAGGTCAAAGGTGAGGTTTTTGGGACATATTATTTCTTCTGGAGGCATTCAGCCGGATCCTGAAAAGTTAGAAGCAATCAGAGCCATTCCAGTTCCATCCACAAAAAGACAAGTCCGCAGTTTTCTAGGTCTCGTAAATTTTTACCGTCGTTTTCTGAATATGCAAATTCTAGTTACACCAAAACTTTGTTCTCTCACTGGAAAAAATGCTATTTGGAACTGGGACGAACAAGCACAGTTGGAATTCAATTCTTTGAAAGAATCGCTACTTAACGCGCCAATACTAGCTCATCCAGATTTCTCACGAGATTTTTGCCTTAGCACGGATTCTTCTAAAGTCGGTCTTGGTGCCCACTTATTTCAAGAAGCCATAGAAAATGACACTACTGTTCAGAAAACCATTGCTTTTGCTAGCCGAGTGCTAACAAAATCTGAAAAAAATTATTCCGTTACTGAATTAGAAGCTTTAGCTATCGTTTGGGCATTTAACAAATTCCGTTTCTTTCTTTCTGGTAAGCACGTAAAAGTATACAGTGATCATCGTGCATTACAATTTCTTATGTCTTCAAAATTAAATCATGGCAGGTTAAAACGCTGTGCATTGTTTCTGCAAGAATTCCACTTCACAATAGTCTACGTTCCCGGCAAGGAGAACATTGTTGCGGACGCACTGTCACGCGCACCGGCTGGGCTTGAGAAAAGTAACACAGAAGGCAACCTCGAGAAAAATTTCAGTATTCTTTACATTCAGAAAGTTGCCTTTGAAAACTTCATCACCACATCTTTAAAGAACATTGCTCATGAACAAGATAAAGATCCGATTTGGAAAGACATCAAAAGTAAATGGCATGAAAAGCTGCACACTCAGATTCGGCATTATTATCTGGTTAGAAACAACATACTCTTCAAACGCTGCACTGTTGATGACAAGCTATGGGTACTTTGCATTCCAGACGATTTTGTTAATAAGCTCATTTGGTACATTCATTTCAGCTACGCACATTTTGGTCCACGAACATGTTATCATATTCTTCGAACGACTTGTTATTTTAACAATATAGAAAAGAGAATTCGAAGAGTCTTGTCTATTTGTAAACTTTGTCAAAAGGCGAAACCATCTACTATCTCACATCGTGCTCCGTTGTTTCCTATTATTCCTTCTAAATTAAAAGAATTTGCTGCTGTTGATCTCTTGGGACCGCTTGTCAGAACATCTAATGGATTTTCGTACTGTTGCTGTTGAACTTACTTCAAAATTTGTTTCTTTCACACCGTTACGTAAAGCCACTGGACGGTCTGTATCCAACGCCTTTGTTAAAAATTTCTTACGTGTAGTTGGACACGTTAGTAAAGTCATTTCAGATAACGGACCGCAATTCAGATCTGCTGTTTGGTCACGCGTGCTTCGGAATCATAAAATCAAACCTGTTTTTATTTCATTGTACTCACCACATTGTAACCCGTCTGAACGGATTATGAAAGAAATCAATAAGCTTTGCAGACTTTATTGTCACAGAAAGCATCAGCATTGGGACAGATATTTACACTTATTTCAAAATGTGCTTAATGAAATGCCTCATGACTCCACTGGTTTACCACCTACTCTTGTACTGAAGAATGAAGAACCACCGAACAGAATCAGAGAGCTCGTACCTTTCCCGAATACATGTAAACTTCAACACAAGGAAGTAATTGATTTGGCTATTAAAAATATAAAATCTGCAGCAGACAAAAGGAGGAAACTACACGGTAAAGCAAATGCAAAGAAATTATACATTGATCAGAAAGTTGTCATTAAAGCTCATTCATTGTCACATAAGAAGAAACACTTGCGTCACAAATTCTTTCTAGTTTACAATGGACCTTACAGAATCCGACGTATACCACATGATAATTGCGTTGAAGTTGAAACTCTGCGTACTAGGAAGAGTAAAGGATTGCACCACATTTCACATGTAAAACCGTTTATTGAAAGATAATCTGCTTTTTAACTTAGTCTTTGCCATAAAATTTTTCACTTCACATTTCTAGTATGCTTTGTCAGACTTAAGAAACTGTTAACATGCAACAATGTTTGAAGTTAAATATCCAGTCAAGAACCAAGAGAACATATTTAAACAGAAATTACGAATGCATTGTTATGGTGAACAGACGACAAGGTGTTATTGTATTTGTACATTCTTGCTTGTTAGTTGCACGATTACGTAACGACTATCAGGCTTACATACTTAGGACATATACTGGTACTGCCAATGAGATTTTAATGCAATATTTTGGTTTACTTGAAAATACATTCTGGATTTAAAGTACTTTCTGAGAGATACCAGATGACACAGAGGTTAGTTTATGTGACAGCTACACGATTTTATCACGACGCTACTAGTGAGTGACAATTTACAATGTTGCTTTTGCGGTGTTTCTGTTTTATGTCTGCACAGTTTTATGTATTATTCTGGAAAGTAAAACATGTTTTAGTAGTAACTTTTGTGGTATAGCTACAAGGAGACAGCCTTTTTCGTAGCACAACAATATGTTACAGCACAGTACTTGCTTCATCACAACAATAAGCATAATAACTAAGATATCTATACGCAAAGCATTTCACTTTTGTTTATCATGAGGTAAGTACATTGACTTCTGCAGAACTTAGCTTTCGGAGGACGATAACTACGAGACTTCCACAGAGATTATCTTACAACATGATGCACAGTTTAGTGCTACAGTACACGTATTTGAGTGATTAATTTTGAAATTATTGGAGCAAGCTACGACGATTTTGAGAGTTGACAGGTGTTATGATTTTATTATTACGATGACTATGTGTATTATGCTGTTGCGGTATGTTTATGATCAATAAGCTGATGCTATATGAGTTATTTGAGTATGCTACGTATCTGTTATGATGAAATATTGAAGAAGTGTCGACAAATAAGGTAAGGAATAATGAGTAGTGGTTAGGGACTCTGGTTTGTGAAAAAGGTTGTTGGAAACCAAGAATCGTACTTTAAGAGTTATGAAATGTATGTAAATGTGTGAATGTATTACAATGCCGACGAAAATTTTTTGGACTCTGTTGTATCAATAGGATTTTGTTTCTACAGATTTGTAACGCAAATTCTTGACCTGTGAAATATTTTTATATGAGACTGTCACTGTAGCGGAAACTGCTGTTGTAAATATTTCGGTAAGAAAGTTAAGTGACCACCTTCATGTAATGCGTCGTGGGCACCCAGCTGCGCAACAGACGCCTGGAAAGAAGCCATTAGTGTGTGCCTTTCAGAGGCACAGGTGGAGAAAAAAGAAATAAAAAGAGGCCATTATCCTTGCTATTGACATTCCTTTGTAGAAAACATCGTAAATACGACACCCTCAAACTTGAAAACATGATTACACTGTAGAGTTCTTAATTTGTGATATTTACTGAAATGAAATGGTTCAAATGGCTCTGAGCACTATGGGACTCAACTGCTGAGGTCTTTAGTCCCCTAGAACTTAGAACTAGTTAAACCTAACTAACCTAAGGACATCACAAACATCCATGCCCGAGGCAGAATTCGAACCTGCGACCATAGCGGTCTTGTGGTTCCAGACTGCAGCGCCTTTAACCGCACGGCCACTTCGGCCGGCCCTGAAATGAAAAGATGAGAAACATTTCATGTCTATTGTCTTGCTAGTTGAAAGATTGTTTACTGCATTATGAAATGCCATATGGCTAGTGAAAGACGTTTCACACCTTGCTTTGCCTATTTTGTTTAAGATCTAGTTCCTAGCTGCACTGCAGCATTGGTTAAAATAAAATTTTATAGATGTACTAATATAAATATTTTATGCCTACAGATCAAGTAAAAAATAACTTTATGATGGATGTACTCCAAAAAAAATGAGGGAGCACAAAAAGACATTTCCACTTCACAGGAATTGCATACATAATTTTTGTCAGTGACTTGGTAACTTGTCTGCTAGAGCAAGTTACAATGATGCATCACTCTAGTGTTAAGTTGTGACATAGGTATTAAACATGGCCATTTTTACTGTAATATTTTTTTTGCTTGAGCTTTCTCATGTTTAGATATAAGTTATTGCATTTGCTGCGGCTGTTTGCCAGGCATAGTGCTGCTAAATTTCACTTTGTATTACTCTGTTAAGCTAGTTTTATTACTGATTTATTTTTCTTGTTGCTGCACATTGGCTCACATTAGTTGTAACGTTGCATTGGTTGGTAATTTAGATTTACTGTAGCTTGCTTTGCAATTTTCCATTTTTTTGTCATTGCTGTTTGTGTTAATTGTTTTGTGCTGCTGCATTGCCTCGTCCCTTAGTTTAGCATCTGAGCTCAGTAGATTTAAGTTAGCTTAAGAGGGGGTAGCCTATAAGAGAATGAGTTGCGATGAATTTGAAGAAATGCACTGAGAGGCTATACGAGAAAAGTACAGAAAGCAGGTATAGATAGGAGTTTTTGGAAATAATGAAGAACGAAGGGAGATCTCCGAGAAGTAAAGAAAGTTTTGTTTGCAAAATACTGCAGTAAAACAAACCCTGTCCTTTCCTTGTGTTATCCCACTATGTGTTTGTGTACCCTTGGGTATTTATGTTCTTCCTGTCTTTATATGTTTATCTGATAAGACTTATGTTGTAGAATTTTTCTAATACTCAGCTACATGAACTATGATGAGGAATACTGTTATCCTCAGATATAATTTGCATTAATAATATGTTATTTACTTTGTAAAGATGTTAGACATTATTAATTCTGTTCTGTTTTAATGCTCATGTGTGAAGTTGATGTTTCAATAATTATTCTGATCTTTTATGTATTTACTTATGTCATAATTCCTGTAACACTGATTTATATGTTTATTTCTATTCTTTTGTAAAGCCCCTATTACTACAAATGTTATCTGTATTATTATGTTTTTAATGATGTATTTTGTACCGTTATTATTGTATTCTTATGTTATAAAATTGTAATTGATACCAGTTCATCATATTATTAACTTGTAAGTTACATTTCACTGCACACGTTTCTGTTGGTCATAGTATATGGACAATATGTGAGATGTAGGGACTGATAGTGTTTGAATGTGTGTTAATAATTCTGCAAGGGACTGGATAACAGCATTGGTGGTTCTAAGGACATTTCAAAAAAAATTTTGTGAGTGCACAAGTGGTGGTTCATGGACTTGCTATATTATCCGCAAGACTCTTCAATGGTGATTGTGCACCTGCACAGTCACAACAGATGGCTGCTGGCCATCTCTACAAGGACTACAGTGGGTCTGCATCTATGATGACCCACCAATACCAATATTTCTACAAGGACTGCAGTGGGTCTGCACCTCTGGTGGCCCACCAATACCGTAATCTCTACCAGGACTACAGTGGGTCTGCTCTGTGATGACCTACCTACCAATATTCTTCAAAACTTCGACTGACTCTGCTGTGGGTTTGCTCTGTTGTGGCCCATTACTTGTCTGCATGTCAAGAGTAGCACTGTCTTTCTGTTGGAAAGACAACACTACTTCTTCAAGACGGCATGGAAATCCACTACTTCCGTGTGCATTTTCTTTTACTGCGCAGACTTTGAGAAAAACACTGCAATTTTACTGTGATGAACGATCAGGACTGCCTTTATGGACTGTGAGAAGATTTTAGCTTTTGACCAACATTGTATCATTAAGTGTATACATTTGATTTCTTTGTTATTGTAATTGTGAAAAAAATTTTAACAAATATGTATTGGCCAGTGCCCAAAAGAAAATTGTAAAATTTTTTTGTGGGAAGCATGGGGGCTACGTAAATTGGCTGTTTAGGTTTTCTTATTGGTAACGCCACGTAGCGCTCTGTATGAAAATCACTGGCTGTGCTGTGTGCAGTCTGTGGCTAGTTTGCATTGTTGTCTGCCATTGTAGTGTTGGGCAGCGGCAGCTGGATGTGAACAGCGCATAGCGTTGCGCAGTTGGAGGTGAGCCGCCAGCAGTGGTGGATGTGGGGAGAGAAATGGCGGAGTTTTGAAATTTGTAAGACTGGATGGCATGAACTGCTATATATATCATGACTATTAAGGTAAATACATTGTTTGTTCTCTATTAAAATCTTTCATTTGCTAACTATGCCTATCAGTAGTTAGTGCCTTCTGTAGTTTGAATCTTTTATTTAGCTGGCAGTAGTGGCGCTCGCTGTATTGCAGTAGTTCGAGTAACGAAGATTTTTGTGAGGTAAGTGATTTGTGAAACGTATAGATTAATTTAGTCAGGGCCATTCTCTTGTAGGGATTACTGAAAGTCAGATTGCGTTGCGCTAAAAAAAAAAGAAAAAAAAATATATATTGTGTGTCAGTTTAAACACAGTCATGTATAATTTTTCTAAGGGGACGTTTCATTGCTTCCCATTGTTGTAGAGCAATTCGGGGGTGGCGATTGCATCTTTCAGCACGATCGAACACCTGTTCATGATGCACGGCCTGTGGCAGAGTGTTTGCACGATAATAACATCACTGTAATAGACTGGCCTACACAGAGTCCTGACCCGAATCCTATATAACACCGATGAGATGTTTTGGAATTCCGAGTTCCTGTCAGGCTTCACCAACCGACATCGATACCTCTCCTCAGTGCAGCACGCCATGAAGAATGAGCTGCCATTCCCCAAGAAACATTCCAGCACCTGACTGAGTGTATGCCTGCAAGAGTGGAAGCTGTCATCAAGGCTAAAGGTGGGCCAACACCATACTGAATAGCAGCATTACCGGTGGAGGGCGCCACGAACACGAACTTGTGAGTCTTTTTCAGCCACATGTACGAATACTTTTGATCACACAGTATATATTGAATGTAACACCTACACCATTTAATGTTCCAAATAATCCACCACAACTATAGCTTAAGGGAAACCACACAGATGTGATAATAAATAGTCAAAAGCAGTAAAACTGTTTCCTAACAGAGGAGAAGCCAATTCCATAATTGTTACGAAATATGAGCCAGAAACCGTGAGAATCTTCAGCACATTCCAAATTTTGAAGCAAAAGTAATTACATTTTCAAAAATATCCGTTAGAAAGTCGAGTAAAGTGAAAGACAGGGAGAATCATTGGACTCTACAAAATAAATTGTCAACTAAAGTGCCTATGATAATAACAACAGACAACAGAAATAAATGTATGAAATGCGTTTATATTCTCTTACTTTGAGCAGCATAAGCGGCAAATATAGACATATTCGAAAGTATTTCTCATGAATGAGTTTTAGCTTACATCAATGATCAGTGTGATTCGACTGTTTTTGCACGTATTTCACGATAATTCATGTGTCTTGGAAACTTACAAACGCAGGAAACTCAAAAATATAACTACTATTCCGTCAGTTAAGAGAAAAATAATTAAAAGCAAACATTATCCTTGTATTGCACTGTATGGAACTGGAGATCTAGAAACGATGGAGAGGCTTCGTCCACGTCGTAGCTCGCAGTGGTACACAACCCCACAACAGGCTACAACAGTCCACTCACCCCTCCGCCGCCCCACATCGAACTCAGGGTTATTCAGTGGTTTGGCACCCCGTGAACATCCCCAGGAACGTCTCACATCAGACGAGTGTAGAGTAATTGTGGTGGCGGATTCGTGTCGGGGACCGGCACGCCTTCTGCCCGAAAAGCAGTGCCTTAGACCGCACGGCTAACCGGGCGGGCAACATTATCCTTCCGAATCGTGTGACTGCTTTCTCACAGCTTGGAGCACGAGTATCGTTCCATCTATCAAACGATAACAACTTCGCACCAGAGAGTGTCGTGACTGTATGTATTAGGCTTTGGTACAGTGTAAGTCTATAGCACCGTCTATCTTCTTTTACGAGCATTACCTCCATTCTCCAACCACAGTATCCACCACAAACAAATGTAAATGTACAGCATCTCTTGATCAAGCTATAAACCTGTCAGTATAGAACCAACTCTCAGATCATACGAAAATTACGTAATTGTTCTCAATATAAGAAAGCAAGAAAACAACAGCCATGTACAAATACAGTATACAAATTCGTAATAACAACGAAAGAAAGCGTGGATCAAACTAATAAACTGTCAAAATACACTATGTGATCGAAAGTATCCGGACACCCCCAAAAGCATACGTTTTTCGTATTAGGTGCATTGTGCTGCCACCTACTGCCAGGTACTCCACATCAGCGACCTCAGTAGTCATTGGACATCGTGAGAGAACAGAATGGGGCGCTCCGTGGAACTCACCGACGTCGAACGTGGTCAGGTGATAGGGTGTCACTTGTGTCATATGTCTGTATACGCGATTTCCACACTCCTAAACATCCCTAGGTCCACTGTTTTCGATGTGATAGTGAGGTGGAAACGTAAAGGGACACGTACAGCACAAAATTGTACAGGCCGACCTCATCTGTTGACTGACGGAGACCACCGACAGTTGAAGAGGGTCGTAAGGTGTAATAGGCAGACACCGTAATGTGTAATAGACAGACATCTATCCAGACCGTCACACAGAAATTCCAAACTGCGTCAGGATCCACTGCAAGTGCTATGACAGTTAGGTGGTAGGTCTGAAAACTTGGATTTCATGGTCGAGCGGCTTCTCATGAACAACACATCACGCCTCGCTTGGTGTAAGGAGCATATACATTGGACAATTGAACAGTTGAAAAATGTTGTGTGGAGTGACGAATCACGGTACACAATGTGGCGATCCGATGGCAGACTCTAGGTATGGAGAATGCCCGGTGAATGTCATCTGCCAGCATGTGTAGTACCAACAGTAAAATTCGGAGGTAGTGTGTTATGGTGTTGTCGTGTTTTTCATGGAGGGGAGTTCCACCCTTTGCTGTTTTTCTTGGCATTATCACAGCACAGGCCTACATTGATGTTTTAAGCACCTTCTTGCTTCCTACTGTTGAAGAGCAATTCCGGGATGGCGATTGCATCTTTCAAAATGATTGAGCACCTCTTCATGATACACGGCCTGTGGTGGAGTGGTTACACGACAATAACATACCTGTAATGGACTGGACTGAACAGAGTCTTGACTATAGCACACCTTTGGGATGGTTTGGAACCGACACCGATACCTCTTCTTAGTGCAGCACTCCATGAAGAATGGGCTCCTATTCCCGAAGAAACCTTCCAGAACCTGAGTGAACGTATGCCTGCAAGAGTGGAAGCTGTCATCAAGGCTAAGGGTGAATTGCAGCATTACCTATGGAGGGCGCCACGAACTTGTAAGTGCCGGACGTGGTGGCCGAGCGGTTCTAGGCGCTACAGCCTGGAACCGCGCGACCATTGCGGTCGCAGGTTCGAATCCTGCCTCGAGCATGGATGTGTGTGATGTCCTTAGGTTAGGAGAATTGCTAAAAAACATTGCTGTTGAATTTGATGTATAACGTGCTTACAATGATTCCGGCATAGGTTTCGCTGACGTAAAAGACTGTGAAACGAGAAAGACATAGGATACGGTACGTTTACTGACGACGATATTACCGCCGTTTTGCGCCTGCAGACGATGAAGATAAGGTGAAGGTTAGCTAACGAAACTGTCGTTCAACCTGAAGACATTATGACACGTACAGAAATGCAATGCAGCTAGACAAAATAATGGCTAATTTGGAACGCCAGGAGCAAACAGCAGTGGCTGAATTAATACTGGTGTAACTCCTACGCGACTATGCTGCACACAAAGAACTTATGAATCTGGCTCAAAATAAACCTACTGATTAGTGTATAAAATTCATTGTTCTTTTTAATATGTGATCAAAATTAATGTGAAAATAATATATAATTTGTGTCTTTACGTGAAAATAATCGAATGGTTTAGTGGAAGGAAGTGCTACACCTTAGTTTAGTGAGAATTAATGTCATTGCGCTATCTGTCGTGGTTTCAGCTACAGGACAAGCTGGCAACAATAAGTTCCATTTGAACTGCTAGAAAGCATTGTCGGCTGCATACAATGTTTCACCTTACCATGTTTATCTTCTTGTCTTTGAATGAAAACAGTGCCATTCCACAATGACAATATGGCAGTAACGCCGAAATCTTGCAATCGAGTAAAGAGATGGTTCTTTGCAGAGAGTGATAATGACAACAGAGCTCTATTCTTTGATGACAGAGATGAATATCCTGATTAGGCACCAGGAATTCCTCACACTTTGAAAATACCGCAATTGTGTCTTAGCATTACACTGTACTTATCTCATAAAGTTTTATACATAGCATCTACTAAATTTTGCGAAATTCTTTAATGTTAGCAGCATTTAAATTTAATGTAATGTGAGTCAGTGAACGCCTATAAGATGGCTACAGTCATTGCTTTGTCTTACCTTGTCGCATAGAGAAACCTATAATGTACTTGTTTGAGGGTTAGCATTACTTTGCCACTAACGTTAGACATAGTGGGTTAGCTCAGGTTTTACCGTGTTTTATTCCTCAGACACTTGTGTATATTTGCTTTTAGGACGGAGCACAATCTAGACCTACTGAAAGAAAAGTAGGAGCCAGGTAACAATGTCAATCAAGGTCAAGTGAATGCAGACTTTTTAAACGCTACATTGCAAAAATGAGGTACAGAGGCAATTCCTACCACCTCAGCGTTAACAAGAAAATGTGCTGGATCAGGTCCTATCAAATAAAAAAAAAGTTGCTTGCTACCTACCTGCTCTGTCATTGCTATTTTGAAAGCCTCCCAGTGAATAATGAAGAGAAGAAACTTCAAAATAGCTTTATTAATGTTATGACTACACTTAACACACTTCCTGTGTCTGTGTTTGGCGAATGCCTTGACAGCTTTACCTGTGATCATGTGTACTGCCAAAAGTGAAGTACGAAGGAGATGGTGTTACGGTTGTCAGTGAGTAGTTTTTACTTGTGTTTGTTGTTATCTTAAATACAAATCTGGATTTGGATTGGATTGTTTGAGGGAAGAGACCAAACAGCGAGGTCATCGGTCTCATAGAATTAGGGAGGACGGGGAAGGAAGTCGGCCATGCCCTTTCAAAGGAACCATGCCAGCATTTGTCTGAAGCGATTTAGGGAAATCACGGAAAACCTAAATCAGGATGGCCGTACAAATCTGGGAACGTGAACTGACAACCTAAATGCGCTACTGAGCTCAAAGCCACATTACCTACAAAAAACTGATAAGAATTCTGCGTGTGAAAACCGAGCTCATTTACAAGCAAATAAATAAGCAAACTAATAATTCCTTGCTCAGTAGACTTGGTCAGTGTGAACTGTTTGAAAAAACGCAACTGTATAAAAAAACTGTAATGTCGACCTCTATAAGAATGTAATCTGAAACACACGAAAATTTCTGCACTGACATGTAGCCCTGGTAAAATAGAGAAACTGACACAACCTACATTGCGCAAAGGAAACGAAGCAATCACGTATTATGAACCTCACCTGCAAAATGAAGTAGTAACAGAAACAGCAACACAAGACTCTGCAGCAGCTAAAACAATACTTCTAAAAACTATCTACGGTTGGTCGAGGGAAAGTGGGTTCTTAATCTTGACAAATAATGCCAATGAAACACGTGACTCAACCTTTAAGTACTGAAATTTCAGTTATCAAATAAAGCAATTATAGACTCAAATATGAAAATTCATTTAACCTAATACGAGGGCTATCCACAAAATACATTACGTTTTGGAATTAAAAATAAATAAAGTATTGCAATTTTTTTTATTATATACAGATGAAAGCCACACTTAAATACTACTTTTCTACATAGTTGCCATTTAAATTAAGGCACTTACCGTAGCGATGGACGAGCTTGGAAATTCCTTCGTCGTAAAATTCGGCCGCCTGCGCCTTCAACCACGTGGTTACCTCTTCTTGAAGCTGTGCGTCGTCATCAAAACGCTGCATAGCCAACCACTTATTCATTGCTGGGAATACGTGGAAGTCGCTCGGTGCCAGGTCGGGACTGTGCGGCGGATGAGGAAACAACTCCCACTTAAAAGATTCGAGAACTTCACGAGTGGCATTTGCCATGTGGACCCGGGCGTTGTCGTGAATCAGCAAGATCTTTGAGGCCAACTTTCCCGTGCGCTTGTTTTGTATTGCTCTTCTGAGGTTGTTCAGAGTTTGGCAATACCTTTGAGAGTTTATTGTAGTGCCTCTTTGCTTATTCTCATCAGCACTTCTATTTTCTTTTTAATTGTTGCATCACCATTTGGTCATCATCCAACATTGTACCCATTCTGTACTTGGCAGATAGTGCTTGATACCTCAAAAATACAGACAGCACGTTGACAGCCATAAACATCTGAGTAACTACATAACCAAGCACATTTAAAGATTGTAGCGAGATGATGTATAATGATGATCGAAATGGGAAGCTGTTATGGATACCTAAATGGTGTGCTGTGCTTTGCAGGGCTGGAGTATTAGATATTCTTCCGGTTTTAATGTCCCTGTTAATACTCACTGATTAAATGGATATTGAGCCAGACTAGTTTGTGATCACCCTATCCAATAACAACAGAAAAATATTTTGTTCATAGTGGGAGACAAACCAACACTTCCCAACACATTAAAGACATGCTGAGCAGTATTTCCTTTTGATGACTGCCACTACAGATTGCAGATATCTGCCAAAACACCTGAGAAAATGCACCTGATGACTCTTACAAGCGAGAGCCTGTGTCTCTGATCACTACAGTAGTGGTGTCCAGATACTTTTGATCAGCGAGATTAAGCACAGTGCCGAGAGTATGGTGGATTCACTAGATTAAGTTTCGCAATTAGACTGGTGATGGTCAGCACTGGTAGGACGGATGTATCAGCTGCTCCACTGCTGCAGCTGGCCTCAGGCCTTATATGGCCGGGCAGCTTAGTGGATGGCGTGATTTCTTACAATAGCGGCATGTCGCAGGGCCACTGAAACATGTCACTCCCCAAGCGCCGTAGAGTTGGTAGTATAACTAACAAACGAGTGAAGAACAGGAGCCGCCGCGTCTTCTGAACCAATAACAGCACCCAATAAAAGCCGGTTCCAGTGTCGACGCTACCATGTTGCCGGCTTCCGTGTAAACATTGTCTGCTAGTGCGCGAACACCTGCTGTTGTGTTGTGTTACCTCCTCGACTACAGTTTTTGTTTGTTAAACAATGTCATCAAAACGATGTTCACCAAGTGACAATCCATTGCGCCGTGGAGTGCCATTAAATAGTCAGGCTTTGGAATTGCTATGGAGGACGCATGAGTTTTATGAGCAAAAAAAAAAATTTGTTTCTGTTCTTGGGCATGCATCGATTCCTGCCGATAAAGCTATAGCATACCTCAAAAACTCTAGGACTCAGTGAAAGAACAGTTATAAGGAAAGGGATGCTACTTCAAGACTTACAAGATAGTGAAGTTAACAGTGTGGATTACAGCGCCTGTGGGAGAAAGAGAGTGTTTTTAAGTAATCCGGGAAAGAAAAAAAAAAGCAGCCTCGTCCTGTTACAGATATTGATTCTTTCCAATCCGATACAATTCGTCGGCACATACACGGATACTATAAAAGGAAAGAATACCCCACAACTGCAAAGTTGCTAATTTCTTTAAAAGAAAGTGAACTTTCCTCAGGGGGGTGGGGGGGAAGCGTCACTTAAGATGGTATTAAAAAGTATGGGTTTCCGTTTTAAAAAGTTAGATGGACGAAAACTGTTACTAGAAAAGGATCATGTCATTGCAACTCGTACCATATTCTTACACAAAATTGTAGGAAAGGAGATACACTGCACTGCAGTCGAGCTCTGGTAACGTCGTTCTCTGTTCATTGGCTCACTGTGTTTTGTGACGTCAGATGCGCAGAACGAAACTAAACTCGGCCGCCGTCATAAATGACGCGCACTTTAGTGACCGTAAGGAAACCATGGTGCAATGGTTGCAGGCGAGAGACATTGCTGCGGACATGAGCATGTCAAAGCTGCTGTTATACTCGCTCGTAAAAGAAAATAAGCCTGTGACGCCTAAATATGTTGTAGACGAACTTGCAAGCGAACAGGGTCACTTGGTAATTAGGCTACCGTCTTATCACTGCCATTTTAATCCAATTGAATTGGTTTGGAGTGAAGTCAAGGCGTACATGAGAAGTAACAAGAAGACTTTTACTATAACAGAAGTGGAAAGACTGCTATATGAATGTCTTGCTACTGTAGGCGCTACCTCTTGGGGAAAAAAGTAGACCATGCTGCTAAACTGATAAGAGAAGCACAGACTACAGATCTCATTATAAATGATAACGAACAATTACTGATTTCTCTTAATGATGATGATGAGGATGAAGACAACGCTTTTGGCGCCGATTCCGATGATAGTGAAGGAGAATTGGATGGAACTGCGCCATTGGCATCATCAATTGGTGAGTGTAAATGTATACAGAATTAATATTTGCTCTCTGCAATCGGCTAGGCTGTGTGAATAGCGTGTTATTTGGCATGCTTAGATTTACATTATTATACAACGTTTTACATGCAGCTATTACAATTTGGAATGACTTTTCATAGATATTGTCACTAACTTCAGGTGTTTTTATTTTCCGGTTTCATATACTATCAAATGCTTTGTCTCTGTCGTCGTTCTCTCCATTGTTAGAAAAACGTAGTTTGTTGCACTTACGCATAAACGTTGATTGTAGCTTACATTTACAAAACGTACTTTGGAGTCGTGGGAGTGTGCGGTGGCAGCTATTGCAACCTTGCGATCGCAGTGTAGCCAACCACACGCGAGCTGTCATGTGACATGTTTAACCGGCTCAGGTATAGTTGGGGGCCAGACATGGTGGTGGCAGCTGAGGTGCATCTCTGGCCTGTGTGTAAGTCAGTTTACACTACTGATATTTCACTGTAAACATACAGCAACCAGCCCTTTTTAATGCGTTTTATTTATGCCAATATGCATTTCGGGTTTGCACCCATCTTCAGCTGGCAAATTACATGGATCTTCAGTTTCTACAGTATTACAATCTCGACAGCAGTTTGGATGCTGCAGCAGGCGTTCTCCTCTCCTTGTCTTTTCTTTGCCTTTCTTCTTTTTTGCACCAACACAAACACTTTTTATCACGTATTTTACAGAGGCGCACTGCGTTATCTGCCATGTAGTCGACTGTTTACACTACATCTCCGATCAAGGTGGAGGGGGGCAGCGTGCAATGGCTGCCAGCTGTCAAACTGGCGGGGGCTCTTGTGGTAATTCAGATGGAAGCACAGACCTTGTATGTATTTTTTTGTTCGTTTTAAATAAAGTACACACCTCCTCCTCCAATCCTATTCTTTTGGTAGCTCTGGTGCAATTTTGCAAGTTTGTATTTGTGGCCTGCAGTGTTTGATACATGTGTACAAAAGTTCCCACGATTATTTACAAGTTCACAGTAGTATCACGGTGTCAGACTGCTCTTAGACAACCTGATAGTATGTGAGCATCTGTTTTTAACACATATAAGCAGAAGACTAGTATACATCTAACCAACGTATAGTGTTTTCCAAAACTGCAGTAGCCTGTCAGTTGTTTAAATACACAATTCTTCTCTAATTTGTTTAAATAATGCATTGTGGTAATTGTTACACGTTTAAAGTCTCATATTTACGATCTTAAAATGGTTCTTTTGGAAAATCAGCAAAATGACAGATAATCGTAAAACTGTAAGTGGTGATAGAAGAAAGGTGGTGGAGTGCTTGCAGAAATACCACTCGGCACAATACTCTGCTACAAATTCCAGAAATGAATTTATGCAAAAGACATCTCAGGTGTTCAGATAGGATTAATAGGATTAGAGACAGAACACGAGTGAGGAGGAGTCCATCCACTGGTTGGTCCTCATGACACTCTCATTGTGGTATACAGAGCACAAGGGATGTACAATAGGCCGGCATAGAGGTGAGGGGTGGAGACGAGGGAGAGCAGAGATAAATCACACAGCTGCCTCAGTATGGGAGGACATTGACCTTGGAGGACACTGACCTTTGGCCTTTCTCATAAGGAGAACATGAGCCCCAATGAGGTAGAAATGGTACTGATCCCCTACTACATTGTAAACTGTACCTGCAGTCAGCGACACACAGTGAACTTTTGTATCTCCTGACAATGCCAATCGTGGCAAATAATTTTCTTTGCTACTTGTACTAAAGTTTGTTATTTATCACATGATTTTTGGGTCATGTGAACCAACGCTACTATTTGCCATGTTGTAACTTATCATAATGATGTTGCTGAAACATATACACACCATTTCCTTCTTTCATGAATCTGATGAAGGTCTTAATGATCAAATTAGGTGATTGAGCGAAATGAAGAACTTTGTGATCAAAAACTATTTTAGATTCTACAGATTGTTGAACATTGAATCACTGCAGTTCAGCTACTCACTGCAGTTTATTTTATTTCAAACACGTGTTCACATATCACTGAGCTAGTGGAATTACATCAGATGTGGTAGGAAAGATTACTCAGTGGTTCAAAAATATAGCTGCTTATAGTTTTATGGATGTTGCAGTGGGCTGATTATCTTATTGTCAGCTCTAAAGAGATTTATCTTTACTACCTCTAATGGAACTGTGTGTTGAATTTGTGTTATAAATAGCTGTATCAGTTTTCCTAGATTCTGCCAAGGATGACTGTGTAACAACAGAATCAAGCCTGTTTAATATACCATAGCAGCGTCTAAGTCATACATTAGTCAACATAACCTACACAACATAGCTACTATGGACAATGATAATATAGGCACCTGTACTGATCAGATAAATAAAGAATAATATCTTATTGTTTGCCTCTTTCAGTACTCTGAAGGAGATCATTGATACGTACCTATCAGACTAACAGGAAGAGTGGCTATTTGGTTAATAATACTTGATAAATGGCGCATGTAGTATTAAATAATATCAGTTACAGGAGTGAGTTAACAAGAAATTATTGAGAACTTGTCAGAAGAAATACCTGTAACAACATGAAAAAAATTTTCCACTATATGCCATGTTAGAAAAAATCTATTTTTTAAATTAATAATAAGGTGCAATTTTTGAGGATGAAAATATGCATCTTAGCTACACCTGTCACAAGATAAGCATGAAAAATCAGGTTTTAATGGCACAGTATAAATAGACAATTCCAGCTATGAAATAGAGACTGATCAAGCATAGCTGAAATATATCATCCAAAGATTCCACAACAATACAGACAAAAGCAATCATCAGAGACTGATAGTAATTGTCTCTTGTATATACCTGGAGTTTTTATAGTCATCTCCAATGGGATTAAAAAAAATTATTCCACTAACCGATTGCTTAAGACAAGCCTAAGCAATGTGTCAGAGCTCTGTCATCAATAAAATAACAGGTACTTTACATGGGCATCACTGCCATGGGGGGACAGAGGAGATGTGTCCCTTCCAACATTTTTTTAAAAGCAGTTCCAATTTTTTGTACTTATTTGACAAAAGATAACATTAAATGAATATTTCCAAGCTTAATTAATCACACATATTAAAAGCTCATGTGCAGTAAGAATTAATGGTTTACAGGATTTACTAACATTCTACTAGATCAGATCCATTTGTATTATTCACTAAAAAGACAATATTCCTAGTTTCAATGAATTGTGGTGGCGTGACTACAAGTGATGAGGCAGCAGGTTAGATAAACATGAATCTGTTTGGTTGTGCTGTAAGTATGTATGAGGGGTGGCCAGGTGGTAGCTGGCTAACAGTCAGATGCCACACAACAATCACTTACAGTCCAGTGTTGTATAATGACAAAGTCATAGTCAGGAGGAATTGCTATTTATTCATTGTTGACTTTTTTTTAAAAAAAAAAAAAGCCAGAGAATGATTCTTCTATAAGGATAGAAGTTGAAGCAATGAACTAAAATTTGTGCCATGGTTGGGACTTGAACCTGGGTCTCCTGCTTATGTATCCAGAAAAATGTTATTCCATAAAATCAAAGGAATGACGCTAAGTAAATATTTATTACAAAGGTATTCCAGTTTACTCAGTTTTTCAACTACAATGTAGTAGAACGCCTAGTTTATAGGAATTTAACAACAGTGTTTTAAACTGATCTAAATATAGCATATAGCCTAATATGGTCTATACATATTATTTCTCCTCCTGCTTAGACCCCCTTGTGATCTATACGCTATCTAACGAGACATTCCCTCCAGCCATTTAGTGTTGGTGATGCCCATGGGTACTCGGGTCTAGCATACATCAACTGCCTCAACACAAATTATCACAACAAGAACTAAGTTTAGAATACATTTACAATGCATTAAAAGTTGTTAAAGTCTGTAAACATTGATGACATGTTCCTTTAGAATTCTAGCCCCTCAATTGATGAATGAAGGACTCTGTAGTGCGATGTAGGTGAGCAATTTGCATTACAGAGTTTCCTTTTTTGTGTCTGTCACATGATGTAATCAAATGAATCAGGAATGTTGGTGCACAAATTACAAAAGCTATGTGTCAAAAGATCGCAGTCCTCCATGGCGCACATCCTCGCTGTTGAATGTTACATTATCAATACCATCCTGGCGTTTCACTTCAGCTGTTTTCTCTGAAACAAGAAAAATGTAGTTAATGGATGCTACGATATCTATTGTGTATTCTAAATTGTACTGTTCTTACACAATAATTATCAGATGACAACTTTGAATTTCAAAAACGAAATGCACGGGAAACTATCACACAAGTTATACTACTACAAACAGTGCAACATCCAAAAGTATCAAATCGTATCAGAGGAAGGCTGGACAATGAAGTGACTATGCTACTGGCCAAACTCGATTTTAGGATGAACTAGTTTTGCCTAGGTCAAACTCGTTCATCCTGTTAGCCTAGGTCGAATTGGTTTATCCTACATGCTTTAGGATAAACTGGTACGTCCTAGTCTGAACTAATGTTGCCTAGTCGGAAAGCATGTCGCTGCCTGTATGAACGGGGAATCACTGAATCATCTCTGGCTCGCCTCTCAGGCCTCTCAACCACTCTTCGCTAATACTGTTCTTTGTTTTGAATGGTATTTTGCGTCGACGAGTGCACATGTTAAGTTGCTGGTTGCGTTTAAAAGATTTTATTGTAATCCTAGTGTAATTATTATGAGGTGTTTCGTTATGGATGAGCCTTCGTGTAGTAGACAAGCCAATCAAAAGCTGTACAGAGAAAAGCTTATGGAGGAAATTTTGCAGAGTGAAAACAAAAAGTCTTCTCATTATAAAGTGTTATCAGTAGACGAATATGCGGATTTGGTTAAACAAGTAGAAGACGCGGAAAAGTTGGAAAAAAGAACATCATTACAAAAAAGAATACTGAAACAATTTGCTGTTTTGAAAATTGGCGATGTGAAGAAACTCGTTGCACGGTGTGAAGGGAATATAAAATACTTCGTTCCAACTGATGAACTTTATATCTAGGCTAGTTTCAAAGCCAATTCTCCATTCAGAAATGAATAGCAGATGCCAAGTCGATTTGATTGATTTCCAGACAGAACCAGATGGAACTTTAAAATTCATTCTAGTTTACCAAGACCATCTCACAAAATTTGTTCTCCTTTGTGTGTTAACATCAAAGAGGATAAAGAAGTGGCTTATCATTTGAACGACATATTCGTAACTGTAGGGGCACCATGCATTCTTGAATCTGATAATGGCAGAGAATTTGTCAATAATGTTATAAGTGAACTTGCAAAGCTTTGGCCAGAACTGAAAACTGTGCATGGAAAACCAAGGCACAGCCAAAGCCAGGGTTCTGTTGAACATGCCAAGCGAGACTGCAAATATAAGTTCTTGGTTAAAGGACAACAATTCGGCGAAGTGGTCGGAAGGATAAAGGTATGTCCATTTCATGAAAAATGGAGCTTACCACTGTGGCATAAAACAATCACCTTACAAAGCATTATTCACAATCGAACCTAGAGTGGGACTTTCCACTTCCTCATTGCCTCAAGAAATCGTAAATGATATTCAGGATGAAGATGACATAATGAAGGCAATCAAAGATGACAGCAATACTGAGCAGTACAAAGATAGTGATGATGATAACATTGTAAAAATTGACACAAACAACATTCAAAATGCTAGAAAAATTGCAACAGAAAATTTAAAAAAACAAGGTAAAAGAATGAAAGCTTCCTCTGGCAAATCCCATCCACCAACAGACATTGGAGGCAACATAATCATAACTATTCCAGATGCAGAAAAAGCAGAGGTGACCTTCAAAATATAATTGGAGTAATACTTCAAAAACTGGTGAGAGCCTCTACAAAGTTGGCACCAAACATGGCGTACTTCAAAAACATTATTGCAGGCATAGTTTTATTAAAATTTTCCATAATTGTTTGCAATAAAATATTAAAAATATTTGTTTTACTTCCTTTTTATTTTTTAGAAGTGATTTAGAGGCCTGCATTCAGAAGTTTTTAGATGTGGTAGATATTAACCAGGATATTGAAATACCTTTAATGACTGCAACCACTATCGAATCAGGGCAAGGCTTCGTGAAATGCAGTTGCATGAAAAACTGTACAACAAACAAATGCAATTGTAAGAAAAACGAAGTACTCTGCAGTTCTAAGTGCCACCAAAGTAAACCTTGCAAAAATAAATAAATAAGCAAATTGCAGATAAGGTGATTTCTGTAGATAGATGTATATAAGTTGATCTAGTGATATACATGAAATTACTGATTAGTTAATAAATTAATTTAATGAATCATATTGACAATTTATTCAATTTACTTTGGATACAAACTAGGATAAACCGATTTGACCTAAGCTAAACTGTTTTATCCTATTGGTAACAGGATGAACGAGTTTGAAACTAGTTCATACCAAAATCGGGTTTGGCTGGTAACAACTATACATAAACAAAACGCCACAATTAAATTACAATTTAAATCTATTGAAATACTTTTTCAATACAGGTCATTTGCAATAAGTATTTATACATTACTTTGTAGTACACTAATGACAAGACATCGATTATGAAAGAGAAAAATTTAAACAATATTTTGGATCAGACTGGCAACACATGGACACTGTGTTGCACACAAAATACATCAAAACTAAATCAACATTTGTAATAGCAGACTCTCATTATTCTCCTCATTATGTTAATAGAAATTTAGCCAGCATACAGTGGTGTGATGCTGGAGGTAGGGAGGAATATGCACTATTACAAATGTACTATTTCTGTCTAAGTATGCACTGTCAATAAACTGCAGTTGTCAAATTGGCTACATTAGAATTTGTGCAATATATTCAATGATTCTGAATCTCTGAGTACAAATAAATAAAACTTGTAGAATATTCACTCTGCTATACATCATACAAAAAATGTTTGATTATTTTACAACTTTAGCAGGTTCAGCTGTGATTTATATTTCTTTCCTGATATGACAAATGATGAATGTGTCTACCTGGGGAACAATACTTAGCTGGTGGCAAGTGAACCATTCAAAAGTTCAAGAATCAAGGACAAAAGGCTTAGTTGGTGGTGAGTGAACCAGTCAAAAGCTCAAGAAGCAATGGTCATGACGGCCTGTGTGAAACCACTTCACTGGACGGATACAGCTATCTTATTTTATACAAAAGGCAATCTTTTCAAAACTGTGTGTTTACTGATAACATTCTCTCTGGCTCCCAGCTGCATCAAGTGGTTTAAAATCCACAAGCTTTTGACCGAGTTCTCTTTGGCCATCGTCAATTGGTGACTAACGTGTGGTTGCTGCTGCCATCCTTCTATAGGAGCACTACCTCCTGTGACTTCACTGTGGCACAGTCCAGTGCCATATGAGTAATGTTTCTTCATGCAACCATGCACTCACTTAACCTTACGATGGTCAAGTCCCAAGCTGTGTTTAAATGCAGAGTGTTCTCAGCATTTTGATAGTGTCCCAGAAACGACTTGTCCTTTTAATAACACATGTTTCATCGAACGCAATTCGGTTTCCTTACCATGTTCTGCTAATGCTAATTTCTCAGAATACCAGTGGTAGAAACACCTCTCATGTTCATATTTCGCGAATCATTCCACTGAAGACTTGTAAGCAGAAGACCCAACAAGGAGAACCTGAAGCAGATTAAGTTTTTGGCGTTCTGTGGCTCACTAAGAAGGCAGAAAATCGATTCAGGCCTTCAGCAAAATTTCGACAACTCACTAGCGCTGTGAAAGATGATGTAGGCCTCATGATATTAGGAACATAGAGAATCCTGTGGCAGTATGGACAGTTTTATGTTAGATTATACACAGTATTGATCAGAGCCACATAACACATGAGTGGCGTTTACGCCTACAGTATCCCGAGAAATTAGCAGTATCAGAACATACTCTGGAATATCGAACTGCATTTGATGAAATATCTCTTATTAAAACAACAAATAGTTTCTGAAATAGCATCATAAACGAAGCAGTCGAGATGAAAATTTCTGAAAACACATTCAATAAAGATGACGGTTTGTAGTGAAATGCAGGTTGGGACCTGTCTACTGGAAGGTTGAAGCAAGTGTGGTGGTGGTGTGACCAAAAAGTTACAGTTCCTTATATGGGATGAACTGGGATCCAGTGACGTCACAGACGGTAGTCAATACTTGATAATGGCCAAGGAGAGCTTGGTCGAAAGCTCATGATCTTTACACCACTTGACGCATCTGAAACCTTGAGTGAATTTTATCAGTACTCCGCCACTGCTAAACTATGTACTGATATATCTGGTTCTTTACTGTTCAAAGAGTGATTCCAAAGGAAGTCCAGTATTAATTAGGACTGTACTCTGATGGGACTGAGTTGTAAGCCACACTATCCAAAACCACTCTCCAGAGCAATAAGATATTTAACACTGTATGTCTTCTGACTATTCAGATCAAAGACTAAGTCACGATAAGGCATGAACAATTTGGTACCAAGAAAACAAAGTTAAAGGTAAAACGCCTCCAACGACATAAGCTGATGCCTTGGATTGACGTATACTCATTTTTGTTTGTAGTGCAGTTAAATGCGACAGGAACAAACGCAAACAGACTCACCTGAGGGAGGATCGTTCCAAGGTTGAGCCTCCGCTGATGTGAAGATAGCATACACCAGGTATGCCACCACTGACAGTGCCACAGTCACGTAGAACACGTTGTTCCAGCCTGCCCGTGTTTGCTGAGGGCACAACAATACTCTATCAGCACTCTACATAATATATATATATATATATATATATATATATATATATATATATATATATATATATATATATATATCGCGCGCACACACACACTATCTAGTAACTAAAATACCAGGTGTTTTCTAATGGTGCATTGTGGGCGTTCCACAACAAGGGTCTGGTAAGAGTTATAGGCGATCTGATTTTCTGTGGCATTTCCGAGACTGGGATGAGCTTCAGTGTCAGCAGAATTTTACTACTTGTTCATTGATTTAAACTCGAATGGTTTATAAAATTTGAAGTCTTCTACACGATGTACTGAAATGTTATGGCTGAGACTATTCCTCAGGGTGGCAACTTGCTTTAAATGTACAAAAACGTAAAACTGTGCACTTCACAAAATGAGAAAAAAGTAATATCCTGCGCCTACAATACCAAAGAGTCACAGCTGGAACTGGCCAACTCGTACAAATACCTGGGTGTAACACTTTGTAGAGATATGAAATGGAATGCGTAAAGCAACGTGGTAGACTTCGGTTTATTGGTAGAATACTGAGTGTGTGCAATCAGTCTACAAAGGAGTTTGCTTACAAATCACTAGTGCGACCCATCTAGAATACTACTCAAGTGCGTGGGATCCGTACCAAATAGAAGTAACAGGTGATACTGAACGTATACAGAGAAGGGTAGCACGAATGCTCACAGGTTTGTTTAATCCTTTGGAGAGTGTCACAGAAATGTTGAAGGAATTGAACTGGAAGACTCTTGAAGACAGACATAAACCACCCAGAGAAAGCCTGCTAACAAAGTTTCAGGAACTGCTTTTAAATGGTGTCTCTAGGAATACGCTACAACCCCCTAGGTATCGCCCATATAGCGATTGTGAATATGAGATTAGAATAATTACAGCATGCAGAGAGGCATTCAAACAATCATTCTTTCCGCGCTCCATACGAGAATGGAACGGGGAGAAACCCTAATAAATTGTACAATGGGACGTACCCCCTTCCACGCAATTCGTGGTGGTTTGCAGAGTATGGATATAGATGCAGGTGTAGTGGCTCAAGTGTGTGCCTGCTCTGTGTGGATTATTGCGACGACTGCTTGTATGCTGGAGTGTTCTGTTTGCGTTGTTATTGGTGACTATGAGAATAAAAGGATGAAACTAATGCTGATACATAGACTTCTCACAAGTAAACCTTTCCTCCTTTGATACCGAGTAGCCGAAAACCCATATATTTTCTGAAAGCTTATATTAGAAGTAGAAAAACTGTGAGATCTTAGGGCCAAAGGGACAAGCGTTTAGGAGCTATAGGACCCACAAAGTATTAATAAAGCGTGTATAGATTGACGTATTCCCATCATGGCGCCTCTATTGCTTGTATGTTCATGTATGTTCCCGTATGTTGCTGTCAAGTACTAACGTACTGTATGACTTCTTCTTATATTCAGATGGATTTGAAAGTCGTTGTGGCTGTCTTATCTCACGATTCGGAACAAGCAATTGGTCTCTGAACATCCAGGAATCGGAAATGATAAAACAAACTATTCTCCTGGAAAATGGTATGGAGATTGTGGAAGAGATCGGGACATTAGGACTTGCTGGAGGCGATGGAAAAAAATGGGACGAGGAAATGGCCTTTGGAGATGATGGTCGGTAATGAATAGCAATCCTCGTCGTAACAGTTGCCTCCCTCTGCTTCGAGTTCATCGGCATCCGAGTATATACCCTCGCCAAAAAGGCAAAAGCATGATGGTCCAGCAGAAATGACAGCAGAGGACTGGACTGCTTACAAGCAGCGCAGCTTAGTGTAGTGGGCTACAGATACTACGACAGGCGAACCTCGGACAAAACGTCTGTCGCGTGCGTCAGTAATGAGTCAGTTCAAGAAAATTAAAAACATTAACATTCTGTACAATTTGGAGAAAAAAATGAATAATTTTAGTTGAATCAACTGTTTTTCTATGTCCTTCAGACAATATGAGGTTGCTTGTTCAATGCAAAAGACAAACAACCAGCCATCACAGAAAGTTGGGTTTATAAAATCACATGCCATGAGCGTAAGTGTTGTTACATTGGGCAGACGGGGAAGTCAGTCTGCACCAGGCTTAAAGAACACCATAGAAGCTGGAGAATGAAGAAGCCTCATTCAGCGTTTGCGGATCATTGCCTGAAAAATTCCCACAAATACAAGTACATAATAGATGTGCAAGTCTTAGGGACAAAGGAAAAGGGGGCTAAATTGAACCAATTAGAAATTTTACAAATTGAAAGACAGATGCGTACATCCCCACACCTATTATTAAACGAGTAAACCCAATTCAATTATTCACCTCTTTTAGATGATATAAAATCTCCAGGATAGAAGTAAAACTTTGAGTTTCAGTTCATCACTAGATAAAAAGTTTTTCGCTCATGCATAACTTTAGTCCCATCACGTTAGAGTAATTGTTGAACTGTGTAATTCCATAGGTAATTATTGAAAAATGGTCATTGAAGTAATTTTACATTAAACCGTGAATCGATACATTGAGAAGCTGAGACGCTATCTTTGCCTTACCATCATGCTTATCTGTGCATTATCATCTTTGGGAATCGGTAATGTACTTGAAAATGGCCTTATAACCCGAAACCTAGGTAGTGCAGTAACATTAATAATAAAATTTGTGAAACAAGGCAAAAACAGTGTCTGTTTAGTTGAAAAGATGAATACTCTATAGATCCAAAAAATCTGCCAGGCTGTCCTACAGAAATTCAAAGAGGAGGAAAGAGAAGGAGCAATTATTCACGACCGGACATTGCGACTATGGGCCCCGCAACTTAAGATAGCGATGGATTCACAAAGTACAGTCGATTTTAAAGCTTCTGATTTCTAGGTATATCGTTTCAAGAACCGGAATAACCTTGTTGACAAAGCAATAACGCACACAGTCGGCAGGATAAGGAGGTAAATTTATCGCAAGCGTGCGATGATTTTGTTGCTAAGATTCGCAACCTCATCGTTACAGAAAACTTTCCACCGACACGAGTTTTCAGTGCTGACCAGAGCAGATTTGACAAAGAGTTACATGGTCATCGAATGCTGCGAACCAGAGGAACAACAACTGTTTCCACTGTTGTTGAGTCAGTCTCTGCAACACAACACAGTTTAGTGATTATGCCTGTGATTCCAACGGAAGACTAGATACTGTTGCTGACATGTGTGCTTGTATCCGAGCCAGCGGGAAAATTCACGCAGTCAAAGCCGGCAGATCCTCCGAATATAAGATCGTGTGCTGGAAAAACAGCGAACATGTCGTAAGCAGACCTGAAACGGCCTTAACGTGACGCATTATGGCCGAGTGCGCCTACCTTGGGCCAAACATGCCCGATGACAGGAAGAAAATTCTGTGTTTAGCGCATTCATCATGCTCTAACAAAGCTCATGCATTGTCTGCTTCCGAAGTAACTGACGGCAAAGTCATACGAAGAACTCGTACCTGAAGCATATACGGGAAAGATCCAGCAAATTCATTTTTTCAGACACTACAAATCCCTTGTTCGTTACATAAAGGACCCAATCATTATCGAGACATAGGAACACATTTGGCATCGCGATGGTTTTCTGGCCCTGCAGTCTTTTTCTCTACATCAGTTCAGCTTCGGCGCCCCTCGTTTCAACAACTTGATTAAGTACGCTTCTTATAAGAGCGGATACTTGGAAGACGAACCTGGAATGGCGATTGTGCCAAAGGATTACTGCCTCCATTCATTGACAAATGATGGGTGTGCCAAGTGCAGGGCCATCGTTTTTGTAAAACTTGCGCGTTGTGATTTGTCTTTCTGCCCGCGTCAATGTTTATTTGATGAATTGCTCATTGACTGTCTCTTGTAATAGATTTTGTTTGGAGTCAGCAAATAATAAATCACATTTTCAACAGCCCAACGTACATCGTTTCTTTTCCGCGAGTTGTTTCTTCTTTTATGTTGAGATCTCCAACTTCTTACCACATTATTAGTTCATATAAACACGTGAAACGAGCATTTTAACGGCTTTTGACTCCATGTTTGCAACACTTTACTGACAGTTTGTGGTTCCTGCAGCTCCTAAACGTTTGTCTCCCTGCCCCTATGATTTCACAGTTTTTCTATTTTTGACATAAGCTTTCAGAAAATATATGGATCTCCGGAAAGTTGGTAACAAAGGAGAGAAGGTTTACTAATCAGATTCCTCCCCGACAGCACCACAGGAACTCTTACCCCAATGTCCCAACCGTAGATCAGATCATCAACAACAGCGTCCCATGCCCTCACTTGATGGTGTAGCAAGATGGCTGCAAATGCGTTATTCTACCAGAGAAATATTGTAGATTATATTTAAATTTTGTACTTGCCACTTAAAATGAACGTTGTATCAATGTTTAATATTCATGTGGCGTATCAGTGCGGTTATTGCAGTTTGTTACCATGCACGAACTGTGGCCGCTGAAAGTTACAGTATTTGGAAACTTGGTGGAAAAGAAGTAGACTCACTGGTCTGAAAATATGGAGATTTTACAAAATGATGTGAATTTACTATAAGTGCGATTAATAAACTGGATCAACACTAAAAATGTGAATACAGAATTAACGTAAAATTTGACAGAAAGAATATCTTATGTGGTATGGGATTATTAGTGACCTGGGCAGTGAGTTGGAGCACCATCATCCAAAGACACATTCTATGTTGTTGTATGGTAACCGGGGACCTAGAAACGACTTAGAGGCTCTGTCCCCACCGCAGACGAGTGTAACACCTATGTTTCTGTGGTAGAGTAATAGTGGTGTGCCAGGCGGAGTGGCCATTCGGTTCTAGGCGCTGCAGTCTGGAGCCGAGCGACCGCTACGGTCGCAGGTTCGAATCCTGCCTCGGGCATGGATGTGTGTGATGTCCTTGGGTTGGTCATGTTTAATTAGTCCCAAGTTCTAGGCGACTGATGACCTCAGAAATTAAGTCGCATAGTGCTCAGAGCCATTTTGAACTATTTGAACCAATAGTGGTGTACGTGTACGTGGAGAACTTGTTTGCGCAGAAATCGTGGACATAGTGTAGTTGAGGCGGAATAAGGGGAACCAGTTCGCATTCGCCAAGGCAGATGGAAAACCGCCTAAAAACCATCCACAGACTGGCCGGCTCACCGGAGCTCGACCCAAGTCTGCCGGGCGGATTCGTGCCGGGGATCAGGCGCTCCTTCCCACTCCGGAAAGCCATGCGTTAGACCTCTCGGCTAACCGGGCAGGCAATAGACACATTACCGTTCGTATTACTAAAGGCAGGTCTTCCAGCAGGGCATGCAAGGCTACCCACAGGAAGCGCAGATATGCCTTGCCTGTTAGGCGTTGTGGAAGGATGACTTGCTCTAGAAGTAGGTTGCCGACAGTCCCCTTCAAATACTGAGAATGAGATGATACTGATACGAGGGTTATTCCAAAAGTAAGGTCCGATCGGTCGCGAAATGGAAACGACTATGAAAATCCGATAAAGCTTTGCACAGATGTGTTGGGTAGTGTCTCTAGTATAACCCCAGTTAGCATCACGTCGCTCTTCTCATTTCTGAGCTCGCAGTGAGTGCGTAAAGATGTCTAGAAAATAGTGTCTGCCGCCAAGTACGAGGGCCTGGTGAGAAATTTCGCCTGAAGCTATGCAGCCAACATTACATAACTGTCGTGCTGTTTCGTCTTCACGACAATTCTCAGCCGCATTCTGCAGGGGCAATGAAGATGCTCCTGCATCGTTTTCAAATGGAAATGTTAGATTACCCACAATACAGTCCGCAATTGTCTCCCCCTGAGTTTCATCTCTGGTCACATGAACCGCTGTCTTTGAAGACAACATTTTGACACAGACAACGAGGTGTAGGCCAGCGTGGAGAATTGGCGGAAAGCACTGGCGGCTGCCTTCTATGATGAGGCTATTGAAAAGTTGGTACAACGCTATGACAAAAGTCTAAGTCAGAACGGCGACTACGTAGAGAAGTAGCTGAAAGGTGTAGCTAATTGTTACAAGTAAAACATTTCTGATGTTCACTGTGGTTTCAATTTGGCAATCAATCGGACCTTACTTTTGGAATAACCCTCGTAGTTCGCTACCTCCACACCACGGGGATTCTCCGTAGCCTACATGTGGGAGCTTTGAAGGTTAGCCGAAACTGTCTCTCGTAGCCTCGTCTGTTAATAGCATGGGTGACAGGAACCCCACTACCAAGGTGGCCTGTGGGACGAACCAGTGACAAAACCATCCTCCTAGAGGCAACTGCTTAGATAATAAGAGCTGCAAGTGATACGAATGGTGTCAGTTGTCTTGGAAAACGTTCCACGTGGTCGTCTGGCTCACACCATGCAGTGGGTCACCTGCCTGGTGTTCATACTGGGATCACTTTCGAAGATGTTTTGTCTACACCTTAAAGTGGAACAAATTTCCGGCTAGACGTGCATATGAACATTTTTGCTCCTTATCGTCTCAGGGATAGTTTCCTGCAGTTTGTCTCCGTTTAGCAAAATCTCCCTATTGAACTGCGACTTTTATTGGTCCAATAGTTTTTTTAAAAGATTACTTCATTTCGTTCTTCACATGGGGTTAACTGCTCTATTTACTCGTAACATCATAGTCATGTATTGCTTTCTTTCTTCGTTTTTTATTTTTTTGAGAGCTGAAGATTTATCAGGCTTATGCAGAAAATTGTTTTCAAAGTACGAAGGGCGTTCAGTAAGTAAAGTAACACACTTCTTCCTGATAGCAGGTTGGTATTATTCATGGTTCCAAAATACCATATTATTCTCCACTCTTCTGGTTACAAAACCCTATTTTTTCAACATAATGTCTATTCAATACACCTTCTTGTGTGGGTTTGTGTGCCCGCATGGTACCACTCTACCAGTCGATGTCGGAGCCAATGTTTTGCTGCATCAATAACCTCCACCATAACGCTCAATCAACCCCGCGCAAATGGTCCTTTGTTGGTCTGCATGGTCTTCTCTTAGGCAAGAGGAACTCGGCTAGCACACACTTGAGCACCCCAACTGGCGGACGGGTGTGTCAGCACTGCCAACAGAGATGTACAGTTGTGCTACGAGGTGTTCGACTGAGATTCGTCGATCACCTCGAATGAGGGTGTCCGCACGTTCCGACATTGCAAGAGTCACAGCTGTGTGGCAGACGGGAGCTGCGCTACCTTGTTGCGATGATGACAGAAGCCTCGCCCAATGACTCACTGTACTCCTGTTCACTTCCAAGTCTCCGTAGACATTCTGCAAGCGCCAATGAATATCTACGGTGCTCTGAATTTCCACCAAAAGAAACTCAATGACAGCTCTCTGCTTGGAACGCACCTCCGTTACAGACGCCGTTTTGAAGGCTATGTATAGCGCTGTCACCTATCGGAACTTCATGAAACCGTGGGGGCTGCAGCGGGAATACTGAACGATGTCCCACAACAAATTCCGCATTTTTTCAGCCGAAAGTAGCTGAGAAAAAATAGTGTTGCATTACTTATTTAACACCCCTCATGTATTACTTAACCATTAGGATTAGCTTGAAATTGAAGATGCATTCTAGGTTACAGCATCTAAATGTATCCCTAAAGATAAATTCTTCTTCCCTAATGGATTGGAGTAAATTTTCTTCTGAGCTACTTTGAGTTTGGTATCTGCGCTTGTACGGACATCCTCCAGCTGTCAAGCATTTGTATTGTATTGTATGTTAACCAGGGACCCAGAAACGATGGAGAGGCTCCATTCCCGCCGCAGCCGCAGTGGTCCACAACCCCACGACGACTACCGGAGTTCCACTTCACTCCTTTCCCGCCACACACCGAACCCAGAGTTATTGTGCGGTTGTGCGGTTCGGCCCCCGCAAGATCCCCCAAGGAATGTCTCACATCAGATGAGCGTAACCCCTATGTTTGCATGGTAGAGTAATGGTGGTGTACGCGTACGTGGAGAACTTGTTTGCGCAGCAATCGCCGACATAGTGTAACTGAGGTGGAATAAGGGGAAACAGCCCGCATTCGCCGAGGCAGATGGAAAACCGCCTAAAAACCATCCAGACTGGCCGGTGCACCGGATCTCGACACAAATCTGCCGGGCGGATTTGTGCCGGGGACCACGCGCTCTTTCCCGCCCGGAAAGGCGTGCGTTAGGCCGCACGGCCAACTGGCGGGCTGTCAAGAAATACTGTATACTATAAGGCAGGTAGCAGAATTATAAGGGGCGGCAAATGAAAACGAGACAGGTAGAAAAAAATGTAAGTAAACTGTTCATTATTTCAGAAGTAATCGCCGTAACTGCTAATACAGGATGACAATTACTTAAGTACATGAAAAAAAATGTAAATTAGTTACAAACTAAGGTGTGTACACACCTTATTCAACATGTAAAAGTCACTGCCGACATTCAGATTTAGATTATAACATGTTAGATATGCCTGCCATCATTAGCATTGATGTGGTGCAGAAGAGTAGTGGAGTTCTGCATGACCCGCTGAAGTGTCGGAACATCGATGCTGTCGTTTACGTCCTGAATGGCTGATTTCAGCTCAGCAATGGATTTGGGGTTATTGTTGTACACCTTGTCTTTAATACAGCCCCACAAAAGGAGTCGTATGTGCGCAGATCTGGAGAAAGTGGTGGCCAATCCAGGACCATACCAGTGGCCTCTGGGTACCCTAGAGCCAGAACGCGGTCCCCAAAGTGCTACTCCAGGACATCAAACACTCTCCTGCTTCGATGGGGTTGAGTTCCGTCTTGCATGAACCACATCTTGTCGAAACTAGGGTCAATTTGGGTAATGGGGATGGAATCATCTTCCTGCACCGTTCGGTAGTCACCGTGCCATCAAAGAATATAGCACCAATCGTTCTGTGACTGGACATTGCACTCCACACAGTCACCTGTTGAGAGTGTAAAGACTTCTCGATCGCGAAATGTTGATTCTCAGTCCCCCAAAGGCGCTAGTTTTCTTATTGACGAACCCATCCAAAAGAAAGAGGTCTTCGTCACTTAACCAAACCTTACAGCGCATACTAATTCCCATCACGCCCCGCGGCCAACCGTGCAGCTTGAACGTCCTAACGCAAACCGTTCAGAAGTTATGACGATTTTATTTCATATAGTTCATTAATTGTCACCCTGTACATTTATCCCATTGTGAGAAAAGGTGATAAATGGCTTCATGTAAAAATGTCTGTCGTAGCCTGCCACACCATGATTGTTACACAGGCGTGGTGCCCTTCGTCCAAAGTAAATTGACGGCCACAAATGTCTTTCTTCAGGGCTCCAAAAATATGGAAATCGCATGGGAAAGATCGGGACTGTATGGAGGATGTGTAAGGCCTTCCCACAGAAACTTCCACAGCGAAGTCGAAACATCCACGACACCATGTGTTCGGGAATTATCCTACAACAGAATGATGCTGTCTGTTGATGTGCCCAGCGGTACATGGCCACCTTGCAAAAACTGAAGCGCGCTGTCGAGTCCAAACGCCCAGAAATGTTGACGGACGGCATTTTGTTGCTGGGTAATGCTCTCTTGCCAAGGTTGTTTCGACGACGCCGCAGAAGTTTCGCTGGGAAGCCCTCCACACAGTCACGATCTCTCTCCATGCGATTTCCACGTTTTTGGTGCCCTGAAGATAGATATTCGTTGCTGTCGATTTGTTTCGTGCGAAGACGTGCACACATGGGTACGATCATGGTTCCGCAGGCAACCGCAAACATTTTTCTGTCATGATTGACCGTCTTGTATCACAGTGGGATAAATGTATTAACAGTTGTGGCGTTTATTTTTGAAATAACAAAGAGTTTACTTTCTTTCTTTTTAACTGTTCGTTACATCGATTTAAGGAGCCAGTTAACGAGCTCAAGTGGTAATCGCCTGAAAAAAAGATATCTTTGCCTGCACGTGTTCCGTATGCATGCGTGCGTATGTACTGGGTGACAGTTATTGAACTATATGAAATAAAATCGTCATAATTTCGGAACGGTTTGTATTAGAACGTTTAAACTGCACGGTTGGTCGTGGGGCGTGATGGGAATTAGTATGGTTTGGTTTGGCGACGAAACCACTTTCGTTTTGGATAGATTCATAAATAAACAAAATTGGCGCATTTGAGAGACAGAATTCTCATTTCGCGATCAAGAAGTCTCTTCACCCTCAACAGGTGACTGTGTGGTGTGCAATGTCCAGTCACGGAACAATCGGTGCGATATTTCTTGATGGCACAGTGACTACTGAACAGTATGTGAAGGTTTTGGAAGATGATTTCATCCCCATTATCCAAAGTTACCCTGATTTCGACAAGATGTGGTTTCTTGCAAGACGGAGCTCGACCCCATCAAAGCAGGAGAGCGTTCGGTGTCCTAGAAGAGCACTTTGGGAACCTCATTCTGGCTCTATGGTATCCAGAAGCAACTGGCACGGGCCTCGATTGGTCGCCACATTCTTCGCATCTGAACACATGCGACTCCTTTCTGTAGGGATGTATTAAAGACAAGGTGTACAGCAATAACCCTAAAACCACTGCTGATCTGAAAACACCTAATCAGGTCATCGACAGCATCGATGTTCCGACACGTCAGCGGGTCATGCAGTATTTCACTATTTCCCTGTGCCACATCATAACCAATGATGGCAGACATATCGAATATGTCATAACCTAAATCCGAATATCTCTAGCGATATTTACATGTCGAATAAAGTGTGTGCACGTCGTAGTTTGTAAATAATTTAGTTTTTTTTGTATAGTTCAATAATTGTCAGCCTGTACCTGTGTATGTGCGTGTGTGTTTACTTAGACTACATGTTAGTTACATAACTAGAGAAATGATGACGTACATTGGCGCTGGTGAAGGCGCCGACAATATACGGGACGACGATCCCCGTCAGGTTGGCGAATGTGTTGACAATGCCGACAACCGTCCCGGAGTAGTTGGGTGCAATGACATGCATGTTCATGTAGGGCCCCGAGCAGTTGGTGGACATGAGGAAGCCGTTGATCGCCAGCACAGCCACGATCACAGGCGCGTTGCAGCCCACCTGCGAGACCACGATCAGCGTCGCTGTTGGCACCAGAGTACCTGCAAAAAGCCGATTTCAGTCTTATCGTCGCCTGCAGTATTTAGTGATGATTGCTTTGGGCCACTTAACAACAGTATGATCCGTTTCTCATCAGTCAGAAGATGATGAAATGTCTACATCGATGACAGAGAAATTAACCTTTGTCTCGACTACTTAATCGCATCAAATGACGAGCTCTAGTCACATAAAGTCCGTTCAAAATGGTTCAAATGGCTCTAAGCACTATGGGACTTAAAATCTGAGGTCATCGGTCCCCTAGACTTAGAACTACTTAAACCTAACTAACCTAAAGACATCACATACATCCATGCCCGAGGCAGGATTCGAACCTGCGACTGTAGCAGCAGTGCGGTTCCGGACTGAAGCGCATTGAAACGCTCGGTCACAGCGGCCAGCCACATGAAGTTGCGACAGCATTTAAAATCGTATGAAGCGCTCAGCTCGCAAATATCGCGCGTCACTATAAGTGTGATTTGGTAAGTCTGGTAAATTTCTATGAAAGAATGGACCAATTTTGTTGTACCTTCGCGGTTGGTAAACTTGACTATTCTGAGGGTCATGTAACGAACTTCAACAATGTATACCGTACAGTTCATTCTTGACAGCCGTCTACATTGGTCAGTGCGTCGACTGCGTTTGGAAATGGAGAATACGGAGTTTCGGGATGTTATTAAGCATTTCCTATTGAAAGGTTGAGCAAATCAAAACATAATTGGATGAAGATCACGCGGACTCTGCACCATCATTGAAGACCATTAACTTTTGGATTAACGAATTTAAACGTGGTCACCGCAAGCTGAACCACATACAAAATCCATTATATGGCAATGCAAGATCAATAAATACAAATACATAAGATTGCTGAGGCTGTAGGCACCTCAAGTGAGCGAACGCTTAATATCGCCCACACAGAACTGGTTCTGCAGAATCTGTGTGCAAGGTAGGCGGCGCGATTGCCAACAGTCGACCAAGAACGCATCAGGTACAACATTTCAACACAATGATGTGTGGAGTAGTGCATTATCTTTTGAAGGAACAGTTTTTTGCGTGCCAGCTGTTGTATTTTTTCAGCCAATGCAAGTTTCAAACGATCCAACAATGAAATATAATAGGGTAGAGTTATGGATCGCAATCCGCAAAGCTTTTTGCACCGATTTGTGACTGTTGAGGAAATCTGGATACATCGTTATTCACCAGGGTCAGAACAATGGACATAGAATGGTCAAAGTGCACCAAAGAAGGAAAGACCATCTTGTCAGCTGGTAAGGTGATGGCCACTGTTTTTTGGGAGTCTCAAGGAATAATCTTCATAGACTATCTGGAAGAAGGGAGAACCATAAGTGGATCCTATTATGTTTCATTGTTGGATCGTTTGAAACTTAACATTGGCTGATAAAAGACAACAGCTGGCACGCAAACAGGTGCTCTTTCAAAGGATAATGCACCATCCCACACATCAGCGATGACATCTACATCTACATCATACTCCGCAAGCCACCTAATGGTGTGTGGCGGTGGGTACTTTCGGTACCACTATCTGATCCCTCCAACCCTGTTCCACTCGCGAATACTGCGTGGGGAAAATGATTGTCGGTAAGCCTCTGTATTGGGTCTAATTTCTCGAATTTTGTCCTTGTGGTCAAGAAGCGAGATGTATGTATGTTGTCTGAGTCCTCCTGAAAAGTGCTGACCTGAAATTCCAATAGTAAAGCTCTCTGTGATGCACAACGCCTCTCTTGTAACGTCTGCCAGTGGAGTTTGTTTAGCATCTCCGTAACGCTCTCTCGCCAGCTAAACGATACCGTGACGAAACGCGCAGCTCTTCGTTGTATCTATCGGTCCTACCTGATAGGGATCCAGATAGATGAACGATACTCAAAGATCGGGCGAACAAGCGCCTTATAAGCCACTTCTTTCGTGGCTGACTTACATTTCCATAAGATTCTTCCGATTGATCTGAGTCTTGTGACTGCTTTTCCAACTATGTGTTCTATCTGGTCATTCCATTTAAGATCGCTCTGGATAATTACGCCTAGATATTTTACGGTAGACGCTGTCATCAGTAGTGTAGCTGTACAGTAGTGAAGTTCTTTTCCTATGTGTGCGCAATATGTTACAATTATTTACTTACAAGGTCAACTGCCAGAGCCTGCACCAGTCATCAGTGCTCTGCAGGTCATTTTCGCTTCGTTCAGTTTTTGTTTGTCAGCTAGGTTTTTGCTCCTCTTGAATCTGAGATGAAATACTCTTTGTTTAAGATTACAATGGCGAAAGTGCATGAACTGGGCTTTGAATTGGTTCGTCATCCATCCTACGCAACAGACTTAGCCCCAAGTAACTTCTTCCTGTTGCCTGATTTGAAACTTTGGCTTGCTGGGAAGAAATTTTCATAAAAAGAAGAAGTGATAGTTGCAGTCATCGAGAACTTCGCACAGTTTGACAGAATCTATTTTTCCGACGGGACGAAAAAGCTGGAGGATCGCTGAACCTAGTGAATATTCCTCAAAACAGACGATGTCGAGAAGTAAGATGAGTTCTTCACAAAACAAGACTTATCAAATCATACTTGTAGTTCAATTTCTAGGTAATAGATGGTTCTTAAATGTTTTGTAAACTGAAACGCAGGGCAAGTGTGCCACGGGGTAGGTGATCTTAGCAAACAATCAAGGTGGCGAAGAGAATAGGTCGTGGTAGTAATGAGGAGGGTTCACAGAAGCTTGTTAATACTGTTTTTAACAATAGTAATGAAATGAGTGTTTGCCTTTCAGTGATGTAGTTTCTGAAGTTCAAAGTGCCCTTGAATATCAGAAGGAAATGAAACTTCCTCGCAGATTAAAACTGTGTACTGGACTGAGACTCGAACTCGGGACCTTAGCTTTTCGTGGGCAAGTGCTCTACCGTCTGAGCTACCCAAGCATGACACATGACACCTCCTCACAGCTTTAATTCCGGAAGTACCTCGTCTCCAACCTTCCAAACTTCACAGAAGCTCTCCTGCAGACCTTGCAGAACTAGCACTCCTGGGAGAAAGGATATCCTTTCTTCCAGGAGTGCTAGTTCTGCAAGCTCGGCAGGAGAGCTATACCCTTTCTTCCAGGAGTGCTAGTTCTGCAAAGTCTGCAGGAGAGATTCTGCGAAGGCACACAGTGTTAATCTGCCAGGAAGTTTCGTATCAGCGCACAGTCCGTTGCAGAGTGAAAGTTTCGTTCTGCAGACGGATATGGGTTGCATAGTCCGCCAAGACCAGAGGGCAGTTCTCTGTCCAGTCATGCGGCACACAGGGAAGGTGTATAGAAATATGTTTTTTACCTTCTTCATTATGTATTAAAAGGTCAATGGGAAGGAAGAACATATGCTGCACCGAATCTAGGATCAGCGTTGCAAAGCGACTGCTAGAGAGTAGAGCTAACTGAGTACTGTGTTCGCCAGAGTGCATCATCGAGTGCTGCCCCTATAAGACTTCAGGTAGAAACATGGACATAATCCCCGATGCACATATCTCCAACTGAGGGGAAAAATAAGACACAAAAAGATTTATTGCGTACTGCTGAAGAGGAAAAAGATGTGAAAGTGCATGGCAGTCTAAATATGCGGTGATGTAGAAAGTTGTTGTGAGGTCTACTGCAACCAGCAATCCTACTATATGAATTGTAGAACAATTATACTAAATGATAGGCATTAAATCTGATTTCACAGCAACCATCAGCGTATTTAAATGCTATCTCATTCGGTTCAGAGTTTAAAAAATCAGGACATGTCGAAAACAGTAACAAACGATGTACTATCTAGTAGAAAACAGCGTATTCTGAGATAAAGCTATTTTTAATTGTAACCGAAATACCAAAAAGGATTATTTATTCAAAATGTTTATAGAATCACTTCTGTTGACTTTTTATCAACAAAGCGAAAACCGTCTGTTAAAATATTTTCTTAATTTGAGGTAAACTTAGGATTGGTAAAGCAAAATAATAATTTTCATTAACATTACTGCGGAAGATAGTCTCCAAAAGAAACATATTATTACTTTACGGTTAGGACTTCTCTTTCATCAAATAATGATATTTGTGCTCTTTCAGAGATATGATTAGTTATATGCATGCAGGTGTTAAAGGACTATTTACCTGTAGCTTTGGTTGCCACCTAGACCTGCAGTAGCATTAAAGATGGACCACAGAAATGTGAAACAGAAAAAACATAAGAAATATAACGTACAGGGTATACGCAGTAAACGATTTTTAATCGTAGATGTGACATCGATATTTCTAGGAGTGACGAATGAATTCGTTAAAACTCTAGAGCAGCGATTCCCAAACTTTTCCTCTGAGGAAACACTTTAAGAATCCTGGTACTTTGACAGAATCCCTTGCTTGTTGTGAAGGTTAAAGAAACTTAACTTAAAAAATGATAAAAACTTGTTTATTCAGTGATTACGTCTATTTTAAATCATAACTAACAACAAAGAAATCATAACAAAATTTTTTAAAAAAAGTCGATAAAGCTTTTCGCGGAGCACTTGCTCACTTTCCGTGGAACACCAACGCTGTGCACAACACTGTTTCGGGAACGCTGTTCTTGACAGAGAAGAAGGTTTTATAAGAAAAATGTCTCTCTTCCACAACCCTGCGGAATTACATGTTTCGTACTTTTAGTTATGGAGCCCCACTGAATGACACGCTACAGTCGACATTTAAAAATGTATTTTGGAATGAGTGAGTAATAGTCCAGTTTCCTTTGTGACGCAAGTTAAGAAAACTCAATCCTTTTAAGCGGATAATGGTGCATTTGAACTAGTACAAAAAAGTTTCAGCCGAGTGAAACTCATACAAAGTAATAGAATAACAAGTCACAATTTGCGCTACTTTTTCCAATAAAAGCAAAATGTTAAGAATATTTATCACCTTCAACGAGTGCAAGGAATAGTTGAGGTAGGATTTGAGACAAAAGTGACTTTCTGTCAACACGGAAAACCAGGGCATCTCAGTTATTCATAGGCGCTTGCAGAATGTCTACGGTGATCTGGCAGTGGACAAAAGCACGGTGAGTCGTCGGGCAAAGCGTGTGTCATCATCGCCGCAAGGTCAAGGAAGACTGTCTGATCTCCCGCGTGCGGGCCAGCCGTGCACAGCTGTGACTCCTGCAATGGCGGATCACCATCAAACAACTCAGTGCTCAACTTGACATCTCTGTTGGTAGTGCTGTCACAATTGTTCACCAGTTGGGATATTCAAAGGTTTGTTCCCGCTGGGTCCCTCGTTGTCTAACCGAACACCATAAAGAGCAAAGGAGAACCATCTGTGCGGAATTGCTTGCTCGTCATGTGGCTGAGGGTGACAATTTCTTGTCAAAGATTGTTACAGGCGATGAAACATGGGTTCATCACTTCGAACCTGTAACAAAACGGCAATCAATGGAGTGGCGCTACACCCACTCCCCTACCAAGAAAAAGTTTAAATCCATACCCTCAGCCGGTAAAGTCATGGTTACAGTCTTCTGGGACGCTGAAGGGGTTATTCTATTCGATGTCCTTTCCCATGGTCAAACGATCAACTCTGAAGTGTATTGTGCTACTCTTCAGAAATTGAAGAAACGACTTCAGCGTGTTCGTAGGCACAAAAATCTGAACGAACTTCTCCTTCTTCATGACAACACAAGACCTCACACAAGTCTTTGCACCCGAGAGGAGCTCACAAAACTTCAGTGGACTGTTCTTCCTCATGCACCCTACAGCCCCGATCTCGCACCGTCGGATTTCCATATGTTTGGCCCAATGAAGGACGCAATCCGTGGGAGGCACTACGCGGATGATGAAGAAGTTATTGATGCAGTACGACGTTGGCTCCGACATCGACCAGTGGAATGGTACCGTGCAGGCATACAGGCCCTCATTTCAAGGTGGCGTAAGGCCGTAGCATTGAATGGAGATTACGTTGAAAAATAGTGTTGTGTAGCTAAAAGATTGGGGAATAACCTGGTGTATTTCAATGCTGAATAAAACAACCCCTGTTTCAGAAAAAAAATGTGTTGCATTACTTATTGAACTGCCCTCGTAATATCCTTTCACCTTGAATTTTAATTCTACTCCTCAGTTTTTATTTCTATCATTGCTTCTTCTATGTACACATTGAACAGTAGGGGCGAAAGACTACATCCCTGTCTTACACCCCTTTTAATCCGTGCACTTCGTTTTTATTCCCTCTTGACTCTTATTACCCCTCTCTCCCTATAGTTTACCCCTATTTTTCTCAGAATTTCGAACACTTTGCACCATTTTACTTGTCGAACGCCATTTCCAGGTCGGCAAATTCTATGAACGTGTCCTGATTCTTCTTTAGTTATGCTTCCATTATCAACCGCAACGTCAGAATTGCCTCGCTGGTTCCTTTACCTTTCCTAAAGCCAATCTGATCTTTATCTAACACATCCTAAATTCTCTTTTCTATTCTTCTTTATATTATCGTTGTCAGCAACGTGGATGCATGAGCTGTTGAGTTCATTGTGCGATAATTGTCGCACTTGTCATCACTTGCAGTATTCGGAATTGTATGAATGATATTTTTTCGAAAGTCAGATGTTATGTCGCCAGACACATACGTTCTACACACCAATGTGAATAATCATTTGCCGGCTGGTGTGGCCGTGCAGTTCTAGGCGCTTCAGTCTGGAACTGCGTGACCGCTGCGGTCGCAGGTTCGAATACTGCCTCGGACATGGATGTGTGTGATGCCCTTAGGTTAGTTAGGTTTAAGTAGTTCTAAGTTCTAGGGGACTGATGACCACAGATTTTAAGTCCCAGAGTGCTCAGAGCCATTTGAACCAATAATCATTTGTTGCCACTTTCCCCAATGATTTTAGAATTCTGATGGAATGTTAGCCATCCCTTCTGCCATTTGATCTTAAGTCCTGCAAAGCTCTCTTAAATTCTGGTTCTAATACTGGATCACCAGTCTCTTCCAAATCGACTCCTGTTTTTTCTTCTATAACATCCGACAAATCTTCCCCCTTGCAGAGGCCTTCAGTGTACTCTTTCCACCTATTCACACTCTCCTCTGCATTTAGCAGTGGAATTCCCGTTGCACTCTTAATGTTACCACCCTTGCTTTTAATGTCACCGAAGGTTGTTTTGACTTTCCTGTATGCTGAGTCTGTCCTTCCGAAAATCATGTCTTTTTCGATTTCTTTATATTTTTCATGCAGCCATTTCGTCTTAGCTTCCCTGCACTTCCTATTTATTTCATTCCTCAACGACTTCTATTTCTGAATCCCTGAATTTCCCTGAACATTTTTGTACTTCCTTCTTTCATCGATCAACTGAAGAATTTCTTCTGCTATCCATGGTTTCTTCGTTGTTATCTTCTTTGTACCTACGTTTTTCTTTCTAACTTCTGTAATTGCCGTTTCAGAGATCTCCTCTTCAACTGTACTGCCTACTGAGCTAATGGTTATTGCTGTATCTTAGTACTGCTGTATCTAACTTCTTTGTGTACTGATTTTCCACGACTAATTTCTTCAACTTCGGCCTACTCTTGTAAGGGTGACGAAGACGAAAGCATCTCTCGTGTTCTACACAGCGCTGTTCAGTAGTACACACAGTCTAACATAAAACTGTCCACACCCACACGGTATTTTATATGCACCTGGCGTTCCGAGGTCTACGTCGTCTTTCACAGGCCTCATGACTTGTCGAATTTTTGCTGGAACCCTGATGACCGAATCGAACTTATGCCTCTTTAGGAGCCAGATATTTTTCCTGTTACTGAGCTACAGAGTGGCAAAAATGGAAGCTTCTTCAAGTCCTTCTCGGGGTCCTCCTGCTCAGGTGTGTTCGGAAAGATGGCTTGAGAAATCTGGCAATAGTTGTGGCTGTTTTGCTTTAATACTTTCCGCAAGTAGTTCGGTACCTTCGGCAGGTTTTCAGCTTCTGAGACGGCCTCCGTTTGATGCACCAAGGTCCTCAGAACAGAACGATTCAGTGACGGATGGTGATAGCTGATAGCGTACAGCTATCGGTCTGTTGTGGGTGGGTTTACGGCAAACGCTGTGGTTGAGATATCGGTTTGTTTCATGGCGGATGAGGACGTCAAGGAACAGCAAGGTACATCTGTCTCTACCCCCATGGTGAATTTAATGTTGCCACGGATATCCTTGATGTGATCCAAAAATTCTCCCATCTTTCCAAGTCCACGGCACCAAATAATGAACGTGTCGTCGATGAAACGTTAAGAGCAACTAGACTCTGCAGGGGCCATGTCCAGGACGATGTCGTCAAAGTGTTCCGTAAACAGGTTGGCTGCAAATGGAGCTAATGGGCTCCCCTTAGCCGTCGCTAAGGGGACCTATTAGCCGTCCGTCTGGTTCAAATATTCTCTCCATCGTACAAAAAATACGATGGCATCAGAGTGCGCAAACCACTTGACGCAGCTGGAAGCTCGAGAGAATTTTATCAGTATATATCGCTGCCAAACAGTTCATTCGTATACGAGCAATTTTGTTTTGCCACGCGCAACTTAGCAGAGTTTAAATGCAACATACGAAACTATGTTTGTCTTGTGATATATTTGGTTTCTAAAACAATGAACGATCGGCTTGAACTTACCCATTCCGTTTATAATGCGAAATCCGTGAAGTTTGGATATGTAGCCCTTCCGGAACACAAAATCGGTGAGCCATCCGAAGAACAGACTGCCGCCCGCACTTATAACATGGGGCGCGGCCGACAGGAAGCCGTTCTGCAACGAATAGACACATACATAGACAGATACGTGAGTGAGCGCTTCTCAGATTACAAACATAGTAAGCTATAAAATGACATCGAGAGCCACAAGTTGTCCCACCAAATGAAAACAATTGAACAGAACTGGTATTAGAAGTTTTCGGTGGATGTTTATACTCTTCAAACTGATTAATGTTCGCTGGCAACTGTGTTCGTTTTTGTTGAGGGCAGTCCGTAAAAACTCGCCATGTTGATACGCGACTACGATAATTCCTTTTGTTTATCAGGCTTGAGTAGACCCCTATAGACATTTGAGGCGAACGATGGGTGCATTGCGACTGAATATTGAGTGAACAGTGATATCCGTCTTACTGTCTGCTCACTACGTATAGGGAGCAGCCGTTACTC